>NW_026129347.1:0-63856 GCF_022985175.1 Labeo rohita | reverse complement strand
CTGGAAGAGATCCGCGTTCAAGCGCACGCAATTGGCTGAAAATGCCACAAAGCACCAGCAAACTTAATTACAATGAATGTGTCGGGGGAAATGAGGAGATATTTGAATTATTTATTAATAAACCAGTGTTTTCAGTGTCCCAAGGATTAAGTTGCTGATCCTGACTCACCATCTCCTCTCTGGACGCACCTTTAGAGAAATGCATTTTTACATATTGAAAGAGTTTTTGTGACAGAGTATTTGTTTTATTTCGTTAATTAATAATTTCAAGCTTTCTATAGATATATGTATCATGTCTGTGAGGTGTGTATTTGCTGAGTTTCGGTTCATTTTTGTGAAGCGCTCCTGTTGAGGCAACAGAAAGCGCATCATGTTTGTTTTCTTTATTTAATAAAAGCACCTTTTGCAACGTTTTGTTGATGTTGTGAGTGCACACAAATAAAAGTAGACACTTAACAGTTGCGAAAGATGTATTATGAGCAAAAATGGCGGAATATTTTAAATTGTTTCCACTGAAAAAAAAATGCAAGTCATCGCGCTGGCGCCTCAATGTCCTGCAATGGCTTTAGCTTCCACTCTCCGCACAAATTTGGGTATGCGTCTAATAGCGCACATTTCTTTAAGTTTAACGTTGCAACTAACATTGTTTTATACTTTTGGGCCTATATCTATAGATTTTATTTTAAGCAAGTCGTGATGATTTGAGAAGGCAAAATTGATCAAACAGTCCTTACTTTAAATATAACCTAAAGTTTTTGTTTTTTAATGAACAAAAATGCTCCAAACGTTTTTCTAAATTAACTTAACAATAGAATGAAACGAAATAAAATCATTTTGCCATTACATACAAAACTGAACTATTTCAATAGATGAAACGGTAGTATAAGCTGTTTTGGGAGAAGGGGGGGAAAAGACGGGCTCGGGCCGATAATTCTGATAAGCTGTCGGACAAGGGCCGGGCTAGGAAATATATATGAGGCCCGTGCAGGGCTATAATGAACATTTATCCGAATACTTTAATTATTTTTCAGTGTTTGCAACACAGAAATGTAACCTATACCGTGTATCCTGGTCGTGAAGCTTGTTCAAACAAAGCTTAACTTACATGACCAGAGCTCTCTCTGGATCAGCGGTTGCGCGAAAGCAGGTTTAAATATTCCGATGTGATTGCGATTTCAAATGTTTTATAGACATGGCGAAATCACATTCATTACACATCCCACTTTCATGTTTCCCCATTAATGGTAGTGTTGAATTTAACCCTGTATGTCCCATTCTTAGTCTAGAGATCATTATTTCTTCCTTTCTATGTCTTCCATAAAACTGTTTTCCCCCCCCTGATTTCACAATATTATAATATTCCTACCGGTGCTGCTATTTTCCTATCTTTGTTGCCATATTCTTATTAAATTCCTATTAATCACTGATTTTATCTCACTTCTACCCACACTGTAAAATAAACCCGTAAAAATACAGTACGATATACCCTAATAATTACAGGAAATTTTCCGTTTTTGTTTTTTACAGGCGTTTTTTTCCGTATTTTTGAATTACGATTTGCATTGTGGGAACAAGAACGTTGGTGGCTTACATCTTCTACATCTTCGTCAGACATCTTCCTCGTGGAGTTTTCTGCCAAATGAGGTAAGTTTTGACCTTTTATTGTCTGTTTTACACACACACGGAAGATAAAATTAGGGATGTGCCAAACGAGGCTTTTGAATCAGTGAGGCTTTTACAACAAAGTGCGTTGATGCTTCGAAGCTTTTGATACAGTTCTCTACTACGCCATCTGCTGGTCAATAAAAATTCTTACACAAAATGTGTCATTTAGATGTTTTGTTCATTGGGGTGTTATTGTAAGGTTTATTTGTGAATTTTATAAGCATATATGTCATTAGCAAGGTGGCGTGTGTGTGCAGCGATAGGGTTTCCAAAATGTATTGTATTTTGCACAATACAATGACAAAGGCTTAATACGCCAATAGATTAAACTAACGTAATTTTTCATTGCACCATTTTTGTGTGTTCTTTACAATAGAACACAAACATGCACATTGTTAAAAAAATGCACAAATACAAATGCAATTATTTAATTTTAATAATAATAATAATAATAATAATAATAATAATAATAATAACAACAATAATAATAATAATAATAACAATAATAATAATAATAATAATAATATATATATATATATATATATATATATATATATATATATATATATATATATGTAGCAAAAATGTTTGTGGTTGAGGAAGGACTTTCCCAGCTAACAATTTTTGGTTCCCAGAACGTTCCCAGAACGTTACCAAGAACGTTCCCTATTGGTTAGCCAGGAAAGTTTTCTTAACGTGAATAGAACGTTCCCTGCAGGTTAGGGGAACGTTCTGGGAACCTATCGGGAACGTTCCGGGAACGTTCCCGCAACGTTCTGAGAACGTTCCCTGTAGGTTCCCAGTTCTATTTACGTTAAGAAAACTTTCCTGGCTAACCAATAGGGAACGTTCTATTTATGTTCCTAGAAGGTTCCCTGAAAGTTCTCTGAAGGTTCCCAGAACGTTCTCCTAACCTCTTCACTCCGATACCGCTGCCGTATGTCAGCACTCCCGCAATAATCACTACTACAAACCATGTCTTGTTTTAAACTATTGTTTAATCCTTACAGATATTTAGAGCACATTTAGCTACCATAAAATGACATTAAATTATCCTTTAATATCCTAGATTTGTTTTATTCGTTAATATATAAGATTAGAAGTACCATAACCCAGATTTTGTTTATTAAAGCACCAAATAACACTGACTTCAACAAAATATTGGATTTTAAAAATGTGAATTTTATTTTTACAGACATTGAAAACGAATAACATTTATTTGACTTTACTTAGAATAATATTACATTCGTTTCTTACCACTGAATTAACGACGATGTGCTCTTTTGGTCAGTACACAAAAACTTCTCCGTTAACATCATGTTCTCTTCAATTGGACGTGTCAAATTTCCCTGAAATCACAATATTTACTCTCGTATATATATATTAATTATAAGTAATTATTCATTAAAGCGATCAATCAACGAATGTTAGTCAGTCAGTAAAACGAAATGACCGTTATTTTTTAAATCACGCGGCGCGCGGCTTTCTGTGGAAGGCAGGATTGAGCGCGTGCTAGAGAAGCGCGTGCAGATCAGAGGCGCGCAGAAAAGAAATATACAAACAAACCCAGTGTTAATGATATGATTTTCTGACTACGCTTAACCTTGGCTTAATTGGAATTATATTATAATTATAATTCGATTTGACCACTTTGATGTCTACACTTTATTAAATTAACGTTCTCATTTGGTTCTCATTTGGTTCCCAAAAAAATAACCAAACGGGAACCATAGGGGAACGTTAGGGGAACGTTCTGTGTTTGCTGGGTTTGTCCTTTTATCAAGGATTTTTTAATTTTCATTCAGACAATAGACATTTAGCCACACGTCATTGTTTTTTAATAGTAGTACTTTAAGTAACAACGATAAAAAAACTACATACAAATGCATGATGACCGATAAAGTTATAACACTGCACTAAATGACTAACGGGTATGGGACAGCGCAATCGATACGCTTTTATGTATTTTATGTATATAAAAAAGTATTCCAAAAAAAAAAATATTAAGCAACTGTTTCCAACATTGATCATAAATCAGATGAGCATAAGAGACTTCTTTCAAAAACATTAAAAATAGTAATGTTTCCAAACTTTTGACTGGTACTGTACATGGTCACTAGTTCAACTAAAACACTTGCCATGAAAAGTTTGGGAACCACTGGCCATACTTTACGTTTTGTTTTACACATGCAGCACTGACTAAAACGCTCCGTCAGATACTTTGACTCCGTGCTTCCTGTAATGAGAGCTGTCAATCAAGGTACAAGGATGTCCCTGTGGGTGTGATTACGATGAAAGTGACCAATCATAAGAGAGTCAGTGCCCTCCTTGGTTTCCGCCCCCAAATTGTCAAAAGTCATCTAGACTCGAGGGAGCAGAAATCAGCTGAGCGAGGAGAAATCTACTGCGCGAGCAAAACAGCACTCCGCGAGTAGAAGCCCGCTGCGCGCGAGCAGGATTCCACTGTACAAGCAGAGTTAACCTATGAGAGTATGCCAGGCGCTCGCGCGCAGCTGCCTGTACACCTCTCGGTTGTAGAATTTGTGCGCGAGTACTTTTATCATGCCAGCTGAAGGTTCATTTTTGCGCGTGTGAAATAACATAATGTGCTCGTGAGCATGTCTTACACGCTCATAACTTTTGACTAAAAAATAACGCCATACGCTTTGTATTTGAGCCTAGCGTGACGTGTCAGTGAAGTAAGGAAGCTTCGTTTTCAAAGATCACGTGACAGCCTCATTTCGAGCAATGCTTCGGAACACTGTTTCGGAACACTAGTGTGTTGAAAACTCGAAACGTGTGTCGACACTAGGTGTCGAGCTACCCATCCCTAGATAAAATGCAAAACACAAACTAATTCGGTAACGTTACTAGCAAGCTGTCTGTGAAGCGACTGTGTTTTAAGATAACCAAATAAGCTCTCAACTCCATGCGTAGCTATTCTTTCTAGCTTAATTTCTCCCACCTTTCTCAGTTCATCCTTCATGGCTTCTCTTTCATTAAAATACTTTTAACAGACACAAATAACATGGTTCACCTTCTCCTCCACTCCACACCTCTCCTCCACTCCTCCGCTCACATAAACCTGTTGGATGTTTATTTATTAGTTTTAAAGTATGATTCAACATAGTATGACCAACTCTTATTCTTGTTAAAATATTTTCTTATTTGGTACTTCTTTTTGATTTCCTTACAACTCTGACTTCTTTCTGTGTTTTATAAATATGACGTCCTGTGTTACTGCATCCCATATTAGTTGCCATTCTGTAATGGTACATGCTTTAATTATTGCCTTGGCTTCTGATCTACTTAATGAGATATTTATGATTTTCTCATTTTCATTTTCTAAGGCCTGTTTTGCTAGTCTATCCACCTTTTCATTACCCTTTATTCCTCTATGAGCTGGTATCCACATAAATATTACCATAATGTTCATATTCTTAAATCTGTACAGACTTTCATATATCTCATTCTATATCCTGTCTACTGTGAGATGTGAATGACTGCAGTGATATTAATGCCAAATCTGAACACAGAACAATCTTTTTGATTTGCGACTCTTCTATCCAGTGCAACGCTTTTGCAATAGCCAACATCTCTACTGTAAAAACTGACAAATGATCTGATGCTCTGTTTGTGACAGAAATGTTTAAGGATGGAACACTTAAAGCAAAACCTGTTCTCTCTGTATTAGGATTTTTCGAACCATCAGTAAACACTGGAACAAATGTTTGGTATACAGTTTGCAACTTATCTTCAACAACAGCTACAATATTTCCAGAATCTTTAAACCTTTTCAATAACTCCAGTATATAAAAATCCAAAAATACAGCAGGTAACATACAAGGTGGAGTTATTGACAGTGATATTGCAGGAATGTATCTTTTCTGATTTAATGTCATTACTCCAGCTTCTTTTTCACTATCCCATGCAAAACCCTTCTGTTTAGACTTTTCCTTTTCCCAACATGGAAGGAGTACCTTTACATTTAGTCTCTGTCCTATGAATATGTGCCCTCCATATTAACTTTGCATCAAACCACACCTACAAACCTAAACACTTTAACCTGTTCAATATCTTGTCCATACATCTTTACCTGTTTGTCACTATTTTGTAGCGATTTAGCTCAAAGGGAAATTAATATAAATAATTACAATTATTTATGATCAATTACAATTATTTATATCAGCTGCCAGTAGTAACTGTAGCAGAATAAAATTTTCCATCAACTAATCTGTTCACCCAGCGAACATTCAGTATAATTTTTATATCAACTCTAAGAAATGATATTTTCTTGACCACAGAAAATAACTTTCTTAAAGTGCCATTGCATTAGAGCATGTAGCTCAAATCGGAATAGTAAAGTGACATTCATCTGCAAGGAAGAATTAGAATCAAAAATGTAATTTGTGCACAAGGGTTTTATTAACGAAGGACTAACACATAACTAATCTAAACAAACAAACATGAAATCACTCATACATGGGGGAATGGTCAGTGAGAAGCAGTTAGAGAGAGACAAGGAAATGAAGCTATGAAAAGAGTCAGTTAGCCACCTGAGTGAAACCATCAGTGCTGTCTACAGCTTATACTAAACCTCTGTTTGTTTAGTTAAATGTACGATACTTGCATTGCCTTGGTCATTGAACAAGTGTCCAAATGCAGTCTCAGGTGAAAATCTTGATGGTTTGGAGCAGTGAGTGTTTTGGAATTGCAATCACGTACTTCCGGGTCTGAAGAGTGATGAACTCCAAAGATGTTCTGACTCAATGGTGACTGGGAGCTGAGAGGGACCCAGCTGAAGTCCTGTGATCTTTGGAGAATGGAAAGACAAGGCAGCAAGGCCTGGCGCGTGCTTAGGGAAGTCCTGAAGAGTTCTAGCTCACCTTCTTAGGTTCTAAAAGAACGTCTGGCTGACTGAGGTGAGTCATGAAGATGAATTCCAGGGTTGAGTGAAAATATCTGGCTCTTTGTGGTTGAGATCCACAGCTCTGAATGTTGGGGCCTGTCGGGGCCGCCGGGCATGCCCTGTGCCGGCTCAGGCTCCCCGTGGGTTCCTCCACACGGGCAGCAATCAGAAGATGTTGCAGATGAGTGAAGAAGGAGAGGGGGAGGCGATCAATTGTTTGATGCCTTGAAACTCTCTGGAGGCTGTGCCTCCAGGAGGTCCACGAACCAATGGTAACTTTCACCTTTGGAGGGAAAGTTTATGACTCTTTGTCCGTGAGCATGGTATTTTGCATATGTAATTCGATTGGGTGCTGATGCAAAAACTACTAAGGTTTCTTAAAACACTAATATGTTGCGTAGGTATCAACATCTAATTTACACCATATTTAGATCATCAAAATATGAATTCAAAGAGACCAAACATGGCATAGGTGGGTTATACGATTAGTCATCTATCGTAGCGCATGCATAAAACAGTAGAAAGACAAATACAAATACAACAGACAAAAATTAAAATACGATGCAGTAATACTGTACACAATAACCTGGGCTATGTGTGATAGGAAGGTCAAAGAAAGGTTTGTCTGTGAATGAACAGGAAAGAGTCTATTTCTATAGGCATTGTGTCTTTCCTATGGCAAATGTAGCATGGGCAAATGTGCATTTCTCTGGGCAATAAAACCTCTTATCAGATAGTTGTCCTGACTCCTGGCAACTGAGCCCTTTTGGGGTGTTAGTTGCTTTGGGGGTTAAAAAGCAACATATAGCAGCATATATCTGTTAAATTACATACTACTCCATGATGTTTTTTTTTTTTTTTTTTTTTTTTTTATTTGTTTACAAAAGATATCAGATGAAATGACTGGTGTCTTTAATTAATCATACCTTTATGTTCCTTTTTGAGCTCAAAGGTTTGGTTCCCATTTGTCTTCTATTGTATGGGCAAACATTTCTCTATGACAATATCTTAATTTGTCCCCTAAGAGAAAGTCCTACTGGTTTGAGACAACATAAGGTTGAATTAAGGATGAGATACTTCTGGACTGATGTTCTTCTTCATCGTCTTGGGTCGTCTTCTGCAGTTTTTATAGTTTTTTAGACACCTCTTTTCTCCATGCAGCTTTGATCCTCTTTTCTGGATTTATTCCAATAAAGTATCTGAAAAATAAGAGGAGAAAAGCTTCAGAACATATTCTTGTGTATAATTTGATTTGGTCAAATTAAACATTCTAACTAAAAACTAGTCGATAATCAAAAGGAGAAGTCCACTTCCAGAACAACAATTCACAAATAATTTACTTACGCTCTTGTCATCCAAGATATTCATGTCTTTAGTCGCGAAGAAATTTTGGTTTTTGAGGAAAGCATTTCAGGATTTTTCTCCATATAATGGACTTCATTGGTGCTCTGATTTTGAACTTCTAAAATGTAGTTTAAATGCAGCTTCAAAGGGCTCTAAACGATCCCAGCCGAGGAAGAAGGGTCCATCTTGTCAGAATGCTGTGAAATACACAACATATCTCTTCTTCTATCCATGATCGACTTCATATTTCGAATCTCAGAGTAGGCAGAAAGGTAGAAGTGGATGATTTTACTTAAATGAAACTTGAAAGAATGATATGTATGCTGTTATAAAAGTTTGTCAGCAGCGCTCAGCAAAAGTCAAATTAACAGGACACCATCTTGGACCCCATCTTGTGGATTGGCAAACCAACGTTAAGGGTGCATGTCCGCCACCTACTGGTCTGGAGTGTGGAACATACACGTTATGGACTATAACTACTAGTTAAAAAAAAAAAAAAAAAAGGTTACATAAATAAATACAACATTTAAATCTTCAAACTCTTTCCATTAATCTTGTCTTTTTTAAAAACTTAAACAATACTTAATATATTTTTGACTGCATTGACCCATACCCTAAAAGTGTCTTTAGAGATATACTACTACATCCCATCAGTTCCAGTTCTTGGAACATCTGATATCTTTCCCTTTCATACACTATACACATTAAAAGAACACGCTCAACTGTTTCTGGTAGTCCACATTTATCACAATTACCTGTTTTATGTTTTCCGATTCTGTACAAACTATTATTTAATGCTATATGTCCTATTCTCAATCTAGATAAGATAACCTCCTTCCTTCTATTTCCATAACTTACTCTCTTTTTACCAACACACTCCTGGATCTTAAATAAATGATTCCCTTTACTTCCATTTTCCCAGATTTTTTGCAATTTCTTTTCAACTTCAATATCTCTTTATTTCAGCTTTACTTATTGTTATTTGAAATTCAGCCAGAGAAATCTAAATATTACCTTCTATATATGTTTATAGGATTTATAATATCACTTAAAATGCAAATAAGATCTACATTGCTATTATTACTATACCCCTGCTGAAAAAAACAATAGACACCATTACAAAATTTGTAATGGTTTTACTGGTTATAATGGGACTTGTATTGGTTTTAATGGAAACTCCAATGGACTCTGTTGGTCTTTACTGGTAATTGGTCACCTTCTATTTGGTGGCTTGTTAAAATCAAAAAATCGTAATGGAATATGTCCCAAAACACACTACAGAAAACCATTATTTTAATGGTTTTAATGGTTAAAAGTTGACCGTTTTTTATGTCATGAATCTGGTCTGTGACCTGTGGTCCGCTCACCACCAGATGTCGCTCTCGCATCAACACCTGTGGCCAATCAGAGAACTTACAGAGTATTGTGGAGTTGTATATGTGGAGTACTGTGTTTGTTGCGATTAGCGCTCTCCTAGTGCTAGCACTTTTGCATAGTCGTCCCTAGTTTCCTGAGTTTCCTAGTTTCCTAGTTCCCGTGTTCCTGAGTTCCCTTAGTTTTGTATTCTCGCCTAGCCTCCTCGTTTTCCTCTGTCTCGCCGCCTGCCTTCTGGACTCTTGTATGGATTACCCCTCCGTAATCCATACAATATAACCGTAATGGTTATATTGCTTTTTTTCAGCAGGGCTATGTTAATTGTGCCTGTGGCATTTGAAACTTGCGTATGTATGGGTCGGGTGAATGAATGAAATGTACTAACAAGTTAATCACCACTGTTTACGAAATGAAAGTTAAACTCATGATGTTTACACACAGCTACACAATTTATTTTTTCCCTTACCAATTATGTAAATATATAACAAAATGTTTGTATTATAGTGACTTTTTTTTTAAACTGAAATTCATTTACCTTGTGGGACAATATCTGTTTCTCCTACATCAGTTTGTTCCATCAACATTTTCACAGCATACACATAGTTAACTTTCCATCAAACATATTTATACATGAAAACACGGACTGTAAAAGGTAATAATAAATAAAGCTAATAAGTAGTTATGATTAATTCAAAGATCTGTTTTAT
Organism: Labeo rohita; assembly: GCF_022985175.1. Classification (NCBI taxonomy): domain Eukaryota; kingdom Metazoa; phylum Chordata; class Actinopteri; order Cypriniformes; family Cyprinidae; genus Labeo; species Labeo rohita. Next base: position 53,857 of record NW_026129347.1, on the reverse strand, counting down.
TTGTTAATAAATGCAAAAAACAAACAAACAAACAAACAAAAATACTGTATGCGCTGCTTAGAGACAGATAATGATTTATGCTATGCAACATACAAAACAGATAGCTTAAATATTAATAAAAACACACAGGGAAATGTAAACCAATCTTTTAATTAATGCAAATCTACCATAGCTAAATAATGTTCAAGAATAAAAATTTATAAAACATACACTGAGTCCATAATGCAGAATTGTTTCGTTTGACAGTTGCAAACCTTATGATCTTATAAATAGCAGTCAGAACATGATCAACTCTCTGTAAATGTACAGTATTGCACCTTGGTCTTGGCTGCAGACATATGCAAGAGTTTTGTTTTTTTTTTTTAATGTTTTTTTTTATGTTTTTTTTATTGAATCACTCAAATTCTCCATTTTACAGTAGCCAGGGGGTGAACACAAAGAGTAAAAAGAGATACAAAATTATAATGAATTAGAAACAAACAAATAAAGAAAGAAAAAAAGAGAAAGAAAATTACATAAAAACATGAAAATGTTTACATACATTAATACATTTAACAGCTTTCTTGTTTGTCAAATTGTAAATAGATTTTAGGTATTGCTTAACTTCTGACTTCAAAATGAGAAACAATGGTTTATAATTGCCATACTTGCATTTATGTATAGTAAACTTTACCAGCAAAAGTAACAGATCAATCAAATAATATTCCTTATGGAATGACATGTCGTAAGTGAAATCTGACCAAAATTGACTGAATAGTATGAGGTATAAGGACAACTCTAAAATTAAATTCCAAATGAAAAAAACATGTCTGTGTGTAGAACACAAAGTGTACATAGTGTATCAATATCACAGTTAAATCTGTTTGCAAGGAAATAGTTACAGCGATAGTATTTAAGAACGAGTTCAAAATAAATTTCTTTTACCTTATGTGTAACTAAATATTTATGAGGTAGTTTTCAGATTGTATGCCATATCAAACCATCAACACAGCTGTTCCAGAAAGTTACAGAGGTCTAGAGACAACATCTCTTTGAAAAAGGACCCGAACCTGCCGATAATTGTGTGTAACAGAGGAAAAAGAAAATCAAACTTGACCAACAGCAGTGTCAACAGGATCTAAAGACTGCAGAGAACATTGGGGACATGTATTTTTACAAAGCATTTTTAGCCCAGAGGGGACAGTATCCATAACTACAGCATATTCTTTAGGAGTGATTGAGATTTTCAATTTAGACAAAAATTGAGAAGTTAACAGAAGACCTTCTTGGTTAAAAAGTTGGCTCACCAAAACTATATCATTAGAAAACCAATTTTCAAAAAACAGTGATTTATATTTATATAAAATATGTTTATTATTCCATATCAAAAATCTATTAGGTGAGAAATTGTGTTTATAATTTAAATTCCAGGAGAGAAGCATTTGTTTGTGAAAACTGGATAACTTTAACGAAAGTTTAAAAATGCTTACAAAAGCAAAAGAAAATGAAGACCTCTGACCGTAAAAAAATACAATGAGGAATAATTTTCCATATAATATCACGAATCCGGTCCGTGGCTTTCCGTCCACTCACCACCAGATGTCGCCCTTTCACTATATTGACTCTCAAACTACATACAGTCGTGGCCAAAAGTTTTGAGAATTACATAAACATTGGAAATTGGAAAAGTTGCTGCTTAAGTTTTTATAATAGCAATTTGCATATACTCCAGAATGTTATGAAGACTGATCAGATGAATTGCATAGTCCTTCTTTGCCATGAAAATTAACTTTCCACTGCATTTCATTGCTGTCATTAAAGGACCTGCTGAGATCATTTCAGTAATCGTCTTGTTAACTCAGGTGAGAATGTTGATGAGCACAAGGCTGGAGATCATTATGTCAGGCTGACTGGGTTAGAATGGCAGACTTGACATGTTAAAAGGAGGGTGATGCTTGAAATCATTGTTCTTCCATTGTTAACCATGGTGACCTGCAAAGAAACGCGTGCAGCCATCATTGCGTTGCATAAAAACGGCTTCACAGGCAAGGATATTGTGGCTACTAAGATTGCACCTAAATCAACAATTTATAGGATCATCAAGAACTTCAAGGAAAGAGGTTCAGTTCTTGTTAAGAAGGCTTCAGGGCGTCCAAGAAAGTCCAGCAAGCGCCAGGATCATCTCCTAAAGAGGATTCAGCTGGGGGATCGGAGTGCCACCAGTGCAGAGCTTGCTCAGGAATGGCAGCAGGCAGGTGTGAGCGCATCTGCACGCACAGTGAGGCGAAGACTTCTGGAAGATGGCCTGGTGTCAAGAAGGGCAGCAAAGAAGCCACTTCTCTCCAAAAAAAAACCATCAGGGACAGATTGATCTTCTGCAAAAAGTATGGCGAATGGACTGCTGAGGACTGGGGCAAAGTCATATTCTCCGATGAAGCCTCTTTCCGATTGTTTGGGGCATCTGAAAAAAGGCTTGTCCAGAGAAGAAAAGGTGAGCGCTACCATCAGTCCTGTGTCATGCCAACAGTAAAGCATCCTGAGACCATTCATGTGTGGGGTTGCTTCTCATCCAAGGGAGTGGGCTCACTCACAATTTTGCCCAAAAACACAGCCAACAGCAACTTCTTCCAACAATCCAACAACAGTTTGGTGAAGAACAATGCATTTGAAATTTTGAAACGTTGAAATTTTGGGTCCATGGCCTGGAAACTCCCCAGATCTTAATCCCACTGAGAACTTGTGGTCAATCCTTAAGAGGCGGGTGGACAAACAAAAACCCACTAATTCTGACAAACTCCAAGAAGTGATTATGAAAGAATGGGTTGCTATCAGTCAGGATTTGGCCCAGAAGTTGATTGAGAGCATGCCCAGTCGAATTGCAGAGGTCCTGAAAAAGAAGGGCCAACACTGCAAATACTTTGCGTAAATGTCATGTAATTGTCGATAAAAGCCTTTGGAACGTATGAAGTGCTTGTAATTATATTTCAGTACATCACAGAAACAACTGAAACAAAGATCTAAAAGCAGTTTAGCAGCAAACTTTGTGAAAACTAATGTTTGTGTCATTCTCAAAACTTTTGGCCACGACTGTAGACTTCCACATGTCACATCATCTGTTTGAAAGTACGATGTACAATATTCGACAGGCAAATTTCGGTCCATTTTATTTCACTTCACAAGTTTGCTTCCACAAATTCAGTGGTTCAAATTTGGCATTTCACATCTGGGAGCTGCAGAAATAGCAGTAGAGCACCAATGCACGATCTCCAGCTGCTGTTAGTCGCTGACCAGCAGTGTTGGGCAAGTTACTCTGAAAATGTAATTAAATTACTGATTACTGATTACTCCTTTGAAAAGTAATCAAATTACTGTTCTGATTACTTTATTTCAAAAATAATTTGTTACATTACTCGTTACGTTACTTTTTTTTTTTTTTTTTTTTTTTTTTTTTTTAACATCCAATTTACGTGAAATAGTGAACTTGTGTGTTGCCTAACATCCCAGCATAAACGCGGAGATAAAATGTCTGTTATTAAAGCATCAACATTCACAAACCGCTGTTATTTTAACTAAAAGGAATAGGCTGCTGCATGCGTTGTTGCAGAATGCACGGCATTTCGAGCGGTGAGTGGATTCTTTGATTGTCCATTGCATTTCAGAAATCAACATTGTTCAACGCTGCAAACACGTTATAAATAGAAACTCTGTCTATGCTTACGCCTGTTAGTTGTTTTTGTTTAAATAGTTGTTCTTGTTGCTTTTGTGCAATACATGAATAGCAGTTAATTTGTTTTAGATATTTTATGTTTAGACAGTTCTATTTTGCGGGAGTCCCGCAAATCATTATATTCTATCGCATCCCGCACACACACATGAGTCCCTGCCCGCCCGCGCCCGCGCCCGCACCCGCACCCGCACCCGCACTCGCCCATCAAGTCCAACACTGCTCACCAGCAAGTCTTTCATTCACAAGGATTATGTTCGCTATTGTTTGACCCACGCCTGTCTTTGGATTACTCTCTCGTTTATTATTTATATATGTTTTTTTCACCAGGGGACTGCTAGAGAGAGAGAGCGCCCGGCGCCCGGGTCAAAATGACCCGCGAGGGACAGTTTGGGTACTTTTTTGTTTACACCCCCTTAAACTACTTGAATCCACTCTATTTATTTTTTTTATTTTTTTTGTGTGTGTGTGTGTTCCCGGTCCAAGTGTACAAAAGTCAAGGAGTCTCGACCCAAAACGATCAACAGCTGATTTTTTTAAAAAATGTAAAAAATCTTTAAAAAACGTTTTTCGGATCAAAATGACCTGAGGGCTAGATTTAATGAAAATCAGCTCAATCTGTCCAAATTGCAAAACAGAATAATCCTTTTCACATTTAAGGCAAATAAGGTTCTGGTTCATTTAGCATGCTTGTTTCAACAGCTTTGCACAAATTAGTCGTGTTTGTAGTCAAGTCAACGCTTTGAAGTTTTGGTTAAAAAAATGACTGTGAGTGCAGATATGCTTGAAGGAGTTGATGGTTGTGCGCATACACTTTTGAAGTTCTGTGCCCTTTTTACACTTCGTTTAAAATAGGAATATTTGCTTTCAAATCTCAATGTTATGAGTATTGTTGTTGTGATTTTCCCTTGTTAGCGTTCCTAGTTTCCCTTGTTCCCTAGTTTCCTGTGTATAGCTTTCTCTCCTGGCCTTCTCGTTTCGACTGTCTTGCCACCTGCCTACTGGACTCTCGCTCGTGTTAACTGATTATTCTCCTCGCTCAGCCCCTTTACGGATTACGTTCGCCACGGATCGATCCTCGCCTGTTTCACAGACTTCTATTGTGCTTAGCCCTAACATACCTGTTTGCTGTTGTTTTGACCCTGCCTGTTCAACCATGTATCTGTCTCATCCCTTGAATAAAAGCTCGCAAATGGATCTGCTCGCCTCTCGCCTCTCACTCAACGTTACACTCAATGACCACAAACAAATTAACGGTCCTAGTTTCAGAATGAGTAAAGGATACCCTTACCAAAAAGAAGTATATTAAGAAGTTTATTTTATTAAGTATACTTAAGTAAAGTTCAAGTCTATTTTTAAGTATACTTTATATAGTAAGTATACAAATATCAGCGTACTAGTAGTATACTTTTCAGTGTACTACTTTAATACTCCTTGGGACTAAATTGGCCCACTTTCTAGTATATAAAAGTATACTTTTAAGTATACTTTAAGTATAACAGTAGTAAACTTTGAGTACACAACTAGCTTGCATCTATGTTTTCAGTTTGTACTGCAAGTATACTAAAAGTGAACTAATAGGTATACTGATCGTTTACTAATTAAATACTTTTTATGCATTTTAGTACACTTTGAAGTATAGTCTCAGTGAACTACTAGATTAGTAGTTTTATACTGCAGGTATACTCATAAGTTCTTTTAAGTGAACTTTATATCATACTTTAAGTATACTACTATGTCCCTGTTTAGTTATTAATTTGTATATATTTTGTTGTATGAATATCTGGACATACAAAACATTATGAATAACTTAATCTAATATGTAGGCAACATTGTCTTTGTTTGTAAAGCAGTTAACAAGATTAAGATATCCAGGCAGTTGAAAGTATCTAGGCCTCAAAACTAGATACACAAACCTCAAGAACGGTGGCAATCAGCAAATATTAAAAAGATGAGATCTTTATGTCACAGTAAAACAAATAACTAACAATAATGACAAAATAACAACAACAAAAAAGTTTTAATGAAGTCAGCAAACAGAAAAACAATAATCCTATAACAGTAACTGGATAATTTATTCATGCTGCAATGCATGCTGGGAACTTACAAAGCCTTAAAATTTCAAAAATATGAAATTCTTTGCTCAGACAACTGTGTTTGACTAGTTATGACAACAGTTGCATAATTTTGTTGGTCTGACAAGGGTTTTTAGTTTTTTAAGAAAATGGCATTTTTTTAGTATTTGAGACAAAATGTTTCGTAAAATGGAAAATATGTATTTGCATTTTTTACAGTGTGGAAGCATCTGTTTTAGTTTCTTCTTCACTTGTGTTTTGGAAATTTTGTACAGAAGATGTGTAATAGCATCTCTCATGTATAACAATGAAAACACGGATTCTCAGAGCACAAGTATGGCTCAAATATATTTAGACTTTTTGTAAGTATAAATCAAGTATACTTAAATGTCATTTTAAGTATATTTCTGAGAAGTACATAAGAAGTAGACTGAAAGTATACTTACCTATTTTTAGTTTAAAAGAAGTATACTAATAGCACACTTGAATAAACTTCTTTTTCCTAAGGGTAGTGAGGCATGTAATGATGCTTCGGTTTCAGTTTGTCCCCAGGAAACATTTCCTTTCTTGTTTCTAGATATTCCGGTATTAAGACATTGAGATATATTGGAAAAAAAAAAATCTTGTTGTCAGTGCATGACCTGTAAAATGCCAAGTGTAAAACACACCCCAACCATTTTGTGAGTCTTTTTACCTGACCCAAGGGGGTTCACAATCTCAAAGGCATCCTGGTACAAGATAAGTTGGATTCTTAACTCAGGCTCCCTAAACAAATAATTGGACTTGAACCATCACAGATGTCACAGAACACATCAACTTAATCTCTTACAGGCTGAGGCTTGGCACACTGCTCCCAAACCACTTGGTCTTTCAACATGGTTTTTAAAGTGTTCTTCAATGGAATATATTGTGCATGACATAGTCATGTGCATGACGAAGTCGTGGCCCTGCAAAATCTGCACAATAGAATCAATATCAACCTGTGAAAGGGTTGTTTTTGACCTAAGTATGTCTGTGAATGTTTTCCTTGTGTACTGATGACAGATATCATTTAAACTACTGAATTTCTCTACAATCATCTGAATGGTTGACAACGACATTAGGTATTTGGCTTGTTGTATCAGCTGGTGACGTTAATGTGCCATTTCCCGAACAATCTCATAGGGGGAGTATTAATAATGAACCAGAAAAACTTGAAATTTACCTAGACAACCTGTTTGTAGAAATGTTACAGAGGCGGAAGACCAAGCGGAATAAGAAAGAGGAAAGGAGGAAACGTCAGAAGCAAAGACGAGAGAGAACTGGAGGAACACCAGATGATGATTTTTAAACTGATGGGGTTAATTCAGTTGATCAGAAAAAAAGAAGATATAAATAAGAGGATAATAAAATTGCTAAAAGAGTTGATTGCTTTGAATGATTTTTATTCTGAGTTAAATTCTGTTATGGAAGATGTGGAGACATTAGGAATTCAAACCACTGCTCTCACCTCTAAGGGTTATTTGTATGGTGTTCATATTTGTGTTACTCAGCCAGTGTTTGTGGGTCTGGTGGACCCGCTGTGTTTTTAGGTTTTTAATTCAACACAATTTTAAAAATTATGTTAAAATACTCAATAGATGTTTACTTCATCCCAATTACAAGCAATATAAGAAGAATGTTTGGCTGATATTTGCCCTTTTCCTTTGTTAGATCACATTTATGAATTTAAGTGCTACAACCTTGTGCGGAAGCACACAACTCACACTTACACTCACACTCTCTCAGACTCTCTCTCTCACACATATTCACACATACACACACATAAACACACTTACACATACTAATAGCAGGCCCAGACAATAGGGGGACAGAGTGAAGTTACACACGACTTAAAATTTCCACTCTTTTATTAGCCCCGGGTACAGTGGACCCGAACATCCTGTATGTAACATAAGTGTTTAGGGGGGGGGGGTGTACAGTGAGTGGTAATTGAATATTTGTTGTTAATGAGTATGAGCTTGAAAAAATAATTTTGCGTATCTTTTTTTCTTTTGACAAAAAGTTAAAATGGGTCCCACAGACCCCAACACCATACAAGGGTTAAAATGTAAAGTGTATGTAAGAGGTGAGAACAGCTCAAACCAGATGTTGTTATATTGTAAAGGAGATGCATTTGCAACATGTTTGCAGATGGACCTCCTAAAAAAGATGATCGCTTGTTTAGCTATAAAAGATATATTGCATTTGAGGACAGAAGTATGATATTGCAATATAGGGAAGTATATTTTTGCTTAAGCTACTAAAAGTGTTAAACTAAGATAAGATTGGGTGTGCTTGATTGCAATATAAGATAATGTATTTGTAGTCTGAACTTGTGACACTCAGATTGATGTTGCAGTATTCCAGGTTGAACTTATGACATTCGCAACATCTGAGCAAGTGTGAAGCCACATGTATCATGTACTTAGAAACTGCCATGGCAACAGAGAGCCCCCATACAGATATGTGTGTGTATGTATTAAATGTTTGATTTACAAGGAAGTGCAAGACATTGTAGGAGATATTGTGATGATTATGGCAGACTATAAAATGACAGTTTTTGATCTTCCACCCCTGGTGAAGTCTTTCTCGCTGTTATTTTGAATTTATTGCTTATGAGTTTTTGTTTTATTAAAGCCATTTCAAATGGTGATTCGTTTAAACCTCTCTTATAACAAGACTCAGAGTGATTTATTTCTTATAACCTATTAAGCCAGATTGTACCGTCAGCTCATTTTGTTGAACCAGATAAGGTCTGAAGTTGTCTGTCATTTCTCCTCTCTTTCCATGACAGATCCAAGCCAAAACTTCTGACAAAACTGGGTCAGTTCTTGTGAATCGTTTCACTTGAGCTGCAGTGACAGGCGCACTTTGCATTTCCTTAAAGTAGAAGATGCCAGCTTGACTGCCTTGGCTGCTCGGATCTCATGTACTTGATGTCATACTGATCTGCTGACAACAACAGAGCCCAGAGCTGCATGCGATTTGCCGCCAATGAGGAAATGCCGGTTTGGGGACCAAAGATAGAGGTAAGTGGTCTGTGAGTAGAGAAAATCTGTGCCCAAACAAGTACTGGTGAAATTTCTTGACACCAAATATGATTGCTAAGGCTTCCCGCTCAATTTGAGCGTAATTGCTCTCTGCCGAGTTCAGGGTCCTTGACGCAAAGGTGATTGGCCTTTCTTCACTAGTTGGCATAACGTGTTTAAGTATAGCGCCAACACCATATGGCGAAGCATCACATGCCAGCTGTATCGGTAGTGAAGGGTTATAATGTGTAAGGACCTTGGATTGTGTTAATACACATTTCACATCCCTGAATGCCTTCTCACATCTGTCGGACCATTTCCATTGTTTGGACTTGTTCAGCAGTTCATATAAGGGACAAAGTCTGCTGGCCAGGTTTGGCATGAACTTTGCATAGTATGTCAGTAGCCCTATGAATGATCTCAGCTGGCTTATGTTCTTTGGAGATAATGCATCCATATTCGATGGTGGTTTGAAAGAATTCACATTTGTCTTTCTTTACCCAGAGACCATACTCCTTTAGCCACTGCAGTGTCACACTCAAGTTCCTGAGATGGTCCTCATCCTCTTTTCCTCTGATCAACAGGTCATAGAGATAACACTGTACTCCATCCAAGCCACTCAAGATCTGGTCCATGGCACGCTGGAACAATGCTAGAGCCGAAGTTATCCCAAAAGGTAACCACTGATATCTATATAGGCCCTTGTGTGTCACGATGGTCAACAGCTCTTGGGAAACAGGATCTACCCTCATTTGAAGGTAAGCATGACATAAGTCTATTTTGCTAAATTTCTGGCCGCCTGATAATCCAGCAAAAAGATCTTTGATTAACGGCAAGGGGTACTGTTCCACAGTTAAAACAGGGTTGACAGTAACCTTGAAATCACCACAAATTCAGACTGTTCCATCCTTTTTTAATATAGGAACAATGGACATGGCCCACTCACTCACATTCACTTTCTTAAGTACTCCTGTTTTCTGTCTTTCATGTTTCCTAGTTCGTCATCAAACACCTCTGCATGCTTCCTCAGGTTGTTTTGCAAACTGGTAGACTCTTTCGCTACTAAGTGGACTTCCTGCCACTTTAACTTTATGTTCTCTAGCCATGCTCGGCCCATCAGAGCTGTGTGACTACTGCCTTTCACAATATACAGTGGTAATTTTACCCTCTGTTTGTTCAGCTCCACTGTCACATCCACAACCCCTGACAGAGGTACAAGCTATCCTGTGTATGATTTCAGGGTCAGATTCGCTTCCTTGGGACAGAGGTGTGGCCATTTCTCTAGATAGGTTGACTCTGCCACGAGCAATACAGCTGAGCCTGTGTCCACTTGCATAGGGATGGCCTCCCCATCCAGCAGTGGCGTCACCCAGTAGCCATCAGAATTTGAAGACACAGACATAACATGTGAGAACTCATTTTCATCCGATTCATCCTCATCTTTTCTTATGTATTCCACTTGATTTACACAATTCTTTTTTTATTTTTCTTGACATAACCTTTCTTTGGTTCATGTTTAGTTGGATTTTCTTTCTCATTTACAGTCAGCTTTTTGTTTTGACATGCAAGTTCAATGTGTCCTTTTTCCACAGTTTCTGCAGTCTTTGTCTTTGAACCAGCATTCCTGTGCCAGATGACCGCTCTTCCCACAGCGATAACATGCTTTCTTGCCATCCTGTTTCATTTTCTCACTGTATACTTTGTGAACTTGACTGGATACACTTAACTCTTGCACATCTTTTATATCCATTTCCATGGATGCACTGATTTCTATTGCTCACCCCAAAGTAAGATCACTTTCGCATAGGAGTCGCTTTTGAATTGTCTCACTATGCAGTCCACAGACAAATCTGTCTCTTATTGTGTCATTGTTGTGCCAAATTTGCAGTGTTCCGACAGTTGCTTCAAAACGGCAACAAATTGTGCAATCGATTCTCCCTCAGACTGTGTTTATGAAAGCGAAATCTTTCAGCATAGATGGGGGGTTTTGGTGCATAATGTTCTTGAAGTAATGCTACAATGTCCTTACATAAGCAATTACCAGGCTTATTGGGCTGAACCAGGCTGCGCAGTAGATTATATGTCTTGCTGCCTGTTACACTGAGGATCGTTGGTACTAAAACTTCATCTCTTATTCCGTTAGCCTTGATAAAATAATCAAACCACTCAATATACGAGCTCCGTTGCTCAACAGTTTCAACATATGGTCCGATTTGCCCCACTAGACCCCCCATTCTGGTCTGTTTATCATTGTATTTTTCCACTCACTCTTTTGTAGCTGACTCTTTCCTCTCGCGCCAGGTTGTATCGTCTTTGTAACGGCTGCTGTCATCTATCTATGTTTTGCGCTATTCTCCGAGCATGTTTGGGTTCGCATGCATTTTGCCTGTTAGCTTCCGAAGAACGCGTGTAATCGCATGCAGCCGCTGTCAATGGAATAACACTACATGTAGGAGTGTTGCGGAAGATAAAAGAGCGAGAGTTTATCCTTGTCGCCAGTTTTGTTACATCCTCATTAGATGAACGTGTACTGCATTAAACGACGACACCAACACAAGCCTTTGCACAATGCAATTTTACTATCTGTTCACTGGTATACAGGTGACATTCAGCGCACACTGCACATGTGCAATAGAACAGTGAACCAGTACGGGGTGTCGTTAGGACAAAATGTGTAACGCTTGAAATGCAATACACAACATTTATGGTGATATTTTTAGTCATCCAAGTACAATCTTGTTTGTTAGAAATATACATTCCTTTCAAAAACAAACAACTGACAGTCATTCAATGTAATTTAGATAAAGTTGTATGTGATCATTTTGTTATTGTTTCTCTGCCTCTGTGTCAGAAAAAGTTTCTCATCACAATTCTTTCTGTAGATTAAAGGGTCTAGAAAAGCTGCTCATAACATCAGCACAGGAAGAAGCCCTTCACCTAAGAAACATACAACATGTGTGTCCACCCAGCAGATCACACCACATTTCGGAAAGCCAACCACAGCAGCTTTCAGTTTGACTCAGAAGATGAAGCTGTCACCTTTGAAATAAATGGTTTTAACTTTATTTTTTTCCACAAATAAATGCAAATAAATAAATTAAAACATGTAATAAATATATACAACCATTTTAACTCACAGAGGATAAGGGTAAATTTTTCTTCTTTTCTATTTTTCTACTTCTAGCCATTTAGTAGCCTGAGAACTATCTTTCAAAAAGTATGTGTAACAATAAAAGTATAGATATCTGTCCATTAATAAAATATCTGTTAATAGATTTCTATCCATTAAGAAGAGTTAAAGTCTTAATAAGGGCCAGATGAACTATAACATTATGCAATTTGCAAATGCAAGTGTGAACTAGGAGGTCTGTTGTAAAAGGATTCAGGTGTTTTTAGTGGATAGTCTTCTTTGATCAGACACTGGACAACTAAAGAAAATATTTCACATGTTTGTTTTGTTCTGTTTGCGCTGGTGGAGTCTGACTGGTAAGATATAAAAACATTTTCATGGTGTACTACGTTTCCATTTCAGAATAATAAAGCTACTGCTGCTGTGAATGTCCTTCAGTTCACATGCAAATGTAAAATAAGCGCAGCTGATTTAAGCCAACGGTAGTTACATTCTGTGCAAAATCTCTTCTTGTTCATCAGGTTTGGTGTTTTGTGAGTTAGTATGAGTGATTGAGGGAAATTCTGTCACTTTACAGACTGATATTATTGAAATTCAAGAAGACCACATAACATGGAGATTTGGAGTTGAGAGGTCTACCATATCTGAAATCAACACTGAGAATCAAATCTTCTCCACATCTGATGGTCCTGATGGGAGATTCAGACACAGACTGAAGCTGGACAATCAAAGTGGATCTCTGACCATCACAAACATCACAACTAAACATGCTGGACTCTATGAAGTAAATTTAAGTGGAATTCAGTGGTTATCAAAAACATTTAGTGTTTCGGTATTTGGTGAGTACAAACTAAAGTCTCACTTAGCACACTAAACTGAAAATAAGACTGTTGATGAGATTTGTCCATATTTCTCTTTATTCTCATGTTTCCAGCTTTTCTGCCTGTTCCTGTCATCAGTAGTAACTCTTCACAATGTTCATCATCATCATCATCACAGCAGAATTGTTCATTGTTGTGTTCAGTGGTAAATGTGGTGAATGCGAGTCTCTCCTGGTACAAAGGAAACAGTTTATTGTCCAGAATCAGTGTGTCTGATCTCAGCATCCGTCTCTCTCTACCTCTGGAGGTGGAATATCAGGATAAAAACACCTACAGCTGTGTGATCAACAATCCCATCAGCAACCAGACCACACATCTGGACATCAGTGAACTCTGTCACAGGTATGGCAGTGCTGATATTAGTTGATGTCAGCACTGATATTAGCGTTTACTAATCTGATCTCAGTTTAATGTTTTTATTCCTCAGACTCTGTCCACTGTTGTGTTTCTACTGAAGCTGTGATCCGATTGGTCCTCTTTGCTCTGGTGGGTGTGGCTACAGTCATTGTTATGGTTTATGACATTATATCCGGAAGAGATGAACAAGATTGAGCATATATTCCCACATGTAAAGATAACCTGTTTTATTCTTTTATTTGCATCTGTACAGAAATGTGTTCTGATCTTTTGGACAAACAGCTTGTGCATAAGCATGTATCTACTGCTGAATGTTTGTATCTGAGGTGTGAATATGTGGCTTTTTTTTTTTTTTTTCTTTCTTTTTCTTTTTTTCCATTCCTACTTACATATGAAACAGTTTGACTTGCTCTACAAAATACTGAACTCATGAATGCTTATGTTTTACAAAGTTCTCAAATTAAACAGAAATATTCCATATGATAATACCATATATTTGGTGTGCATCATGACCTTCTATTTGCTGTGATCACAGCTAAATTTTCCATTATCCATTTCACTAATTATGGACTCACCTGCAGCAATCACACACTCTTTAAATGCGAGGCCCTAACCACTGTTCAGGGCCAAGTATTGTTTGTATTTATCTCTCAGTCAGTGACAGCAACAAAACAGAGCCACTCCAAGTTTTCCTAGTTTCCTGGGTCTAGTTAAGTCTTGTCCTTAGTTTGTTTCAAGCATGTCTTGATCCTTGCCTGGTTTATCTCGTCTTGTCTGTCGGCTGCCTGCCGTGATTTAACGCCTGTCTTGGATTATCCCTTTGTCATCCCGTTTCAGACTCTGGTTGCTCCTTGTCTGGACTATTGCCTGTCTTGGATTACCTGTTTGCCTTGCCCACTGGATTACTTTTGCCATCAATTGACCCTCGCCTGTTTACTAAACTACTCTTGTGTCTTGCCTATACTATATCTGTTTGCTGGTGTTCAACCCAGCCTCTTTTGGACCATGTCTCAGAATAAAGCTTTGCATTTGGATCTGCTTGCCTCATGTCTCACTCACCTTTTTTCTGTCAGTGTTAGGGAAACATTTTTGTATATGTGGATAAATGTGTAACTGCTGAAACATCTATAATACTATAAACACATGACCACCAATGCAAAAAGATATTTTTTTCTTTTTTTCCCCCCCTTTTTTTTTGGCCCACATAATAGTGTATAAAAATTTATCAGCAGAAGCTAACTTGTTGCGATTTAGCTCAAAAGGGAAATGTATATAAATAATTTCAATTAATTATGATTAATTACAATTATTTATATCAGCTGCCAGTAGTAACTCTAGCAGAATTCAATTTCCATCAACTAATCTGTTTGTCTAGCAAACGTTTAATATAACTTCATATGAACTGATATTTTCTGAAATGATATTTTCTTGGCCACAGAAAATAACTTTCTTAAAGTACCATTGCATTAGAGCACGTAGCTTGAATTAGAATCGTAAAGGGACATTAATTTTGCAAGGCAGAATCAAAATCAAAACTTATGTAATTTGTGCAAAAGAGTTTTATTAATGAAGGACTAACACATAACTTATCTAAACAAACAAACATGAAATCACTCATACATGGGGGAAGGGTCAGTGAAAAGCAGTTAGAGAGAGACAAGGAATTGAAGCTATGAAAGAGTCAGTTAACCACCTGAGTGAAACCATCAGTGCTGTCTACTGCTTATACTAAACCTCTGTTTTGTTTAGTTAAATGTACGATACTTGCATTGCCTTGGTCGTTGAACAAGTGTCCGAATGCAGTCTCGGGTGAAAGTCTTGATGGTTTGGAGCAGGGGTGGGTTTGGAATCATGATCACGTTCTTCCGGGTCTGAAGAGTGATGAACTCCAAAGATGTTCTGACTCGATGGTGACTGGGAGTTTCACTGGGAAGTGAAGAAGAACTAAGAGCTGAGAGAGGGAGACCCAGCTGAAGTCCTGTGGTCTTTGGGAAATGGAAAGACAAGGCCGCAAGGCCTGGCACAAGCTTAGGGAAGTCCAGAAGAGTTCTAGCTTGTCTTCTTAGGTTCTAAAAGAACCACTGACTGACTGAGGCGAGTCACTCATGTGAGACTAGTGAAGAAACTAATAAGAAAATGCACAAACTTTGTGTTCGAGAGCCACAGCTCTATATGTTGGGGGGCCTGCCAGGCATGCCCTGTGCTGACTGAGGCTCCCTGCGGATCTTTCCACACGGGCAGCAATCGGTAGATTTTTCAGAAGACAAAGAAGAGAGAGCTCATGTGATGCCTACAAGGTCTCTGGAAGCTACTCCTCCAAGAGGTCTAAGAGCCAATGGTGACTTTCACTTTTGGAGGGAAAGTTTACGACTCTGTCTGTGAGCATGGTATTTTGCATATGTAATTTGTTTGGGTGTTGACGCAAAAAATACTAAGGTTTTTTAAAACACTAATATGTTGCACAGGTATTAACAGATAATATAGACCATCTTTAGATCATCAAAATACAAATTCAAAGAGACCAAACATGGCATAGGTGAGTTATACTACTAGTTATCTATTATAACATATAACAGTATACAATGAAAAACACAAAAATACTAAGGCAAAAAGTCTAAGGCAGTAATACTATACACAGTGACCTGGGGCTATGTGCAATAGAAAGGTCAAAGAAAGGATTGTCTGGGAAAGAATAGGAAAGAGTCCATTTCTATAGGCATTGTGTCTTTCCAGTGGGCAAATGTAGTGTGTTCTGCTTGAATTATTTTGAGCAATAAAACCCATATTATCAGATGGTCACCCTGCCAACTGAGCCCTTTTGGGGTGTTAGTTGCTTTGGGGGTTGTGTCCAGAGCTCCAGCAAATAGCTGGCTGTTGGGTTTAAAGATTATTTGTTAAATTTATTATTTGTTGGTCCAGATGTTACAAACTGGTCATGTTAACTAGCCAAACCCTGTGGCTTTTCATTAAAAAACATCTCACAGTATACTACAGCAGCCAAAGAAAGACCCAATAACAACAAATTGGTAAATCAATGCACGCTACTGAGTGGTGCGATTCATTCACAGTCATCACTGGTTCTGATGCTAATCAGAAAATAGCAATGCATGAAAAGGCACAGATACCACAATGAAAATCTGATTAAACTCAATTCAATCTGCAATTGTTCACTGCATCATCAGCAATCACCTGTTTCGGTGAGCAGCTGAAATGCTAACACTTAAAGGGGTCATCGTATGCCCATTTTGCACGAGTTGGATTGTTCCTTTAAATGCAAATGAGCTCTGCTCACCTCGCCCCTCTCATTTCTCTGTGGAGTGATATCCTGTTTACTTTAGCTGTATTTAGCACATTCAGCACTTTTTTGTTGTTGTTGTTGTTTTTGTTTCGGTTACTAACATTAACATCAAAAAACTCAATGTTAAAATTGTGTTATTGCATATAATGGTGATAAAGATGATCTCAGTCACATTATATATGCCTAACTACATTTGTCTCATTGATATACTGGTGATACAATTCCAGTGCTGTAAGAAATCCAAGTGCCAGTCCAGTACAATGGAAATGAGTGGACACTGCCACTGATGGCAGTGTCCACTCAGGACAAGGGTGACAAAACTCCATTACTGGGATGAAATTGGCTGCAGAGGATTAAAATTGACTGGGGTAAGATTTTCAGCCTTAAACAAGTGACAGCAACTTGGCTCTTTCTTAAAGCTGCTCTGGACAGGATCTTTTTAAAAGGGTTATGGAAAGATCAGAGATTTCCAGGCAAGAATCAGAGTGAGCGAGATAGTAAACCAATATTCCATAAGCAGTGACCTGTCCCATATGCTCTGAGGGAAGCAGTGGAGAAGGAGTTAGAGTGGCTACAAAGACATGGAATCCTCACTCAAGTGGAATGAAGTGATTAGGCAGCACCAATAGTGGTAGTTCCCAAATAAGATGGTTCTGTCAGAGTGTGTGGTTTGATGAAGCCCTGCCTTCCGAAAAACTGCCCCAGTGCATTGTGATTGGAGAACAGCTTAGACAGTGTTTCATTACTGCCACGCCCCTTGCCAAAGCAGCAAGTTCCATGTACAAAGTGATTCTTCCATTTTATATATAGATATTTTTCTTACAAAAATGCATCAGTTTGCTACAGGAGGCCTTTATATATAATTAGTTTTATTGCCTGAAACCAGCTCCAGCATAAGGCTAAAAGCAGACTATTGTTTTTAATATGAATTAATTTGTATTTAACATGACAACAATTGAATAAAAACATTGTAAGTTACTAATTATAATGCTTACATTTCCTTAGGTATTCAAAAAGCAGCTACAGAAAACGAGCAAAGAACATCATCACTGATTAGCCTAGCCTAGCCTAGTCTAGTGCAAGTTTATGCATTTTATAAACACTTGTGTTAAAAGTGATGCTATCTACACTGTATCATGAATAAATCTCTTACCATACACTGTACACATCTACAGCTTGGCTCCAACATGGCCAGATCACAGTCACGCTAGTCAATGCTTGTGTTTATACCAGCCACGCCACGGCTCATTGAAGCATCCCAAACGTGGCTCTCTACGCTGTATAGCTAAAGTTAGGCTAATCCCCCATTTCCTCTCTATCCACCCCCCAACCATTCAAATTTCCGTAGGTGGGATTTATTTTAATGATATTCTAATGGGCAGCGTTGTGACATCATGACATCCGGAAAACAAAAGCTGTAGTCCAAAGAAGCCGTTCATTGTTGAAAAGGGATTTTTTTAAAAAAGGAAATATCTCCCTTTGGAGTGGACTTTGAGATTTGTAATTGTAAATATGTAAATGTAAATATTTTTTTTGCACAAAACATACACACCACACACTTACTAAAATATAAAAAGTGAAAAAGCATAATAGGACCCCTTTAATAACTTAAGGTATTTCTACTTTGCAGTAAGAAGGGAATGTGCAACAGTGTTCTTTTACATGCTAAGTTCTATCATTGACAGTGCCATGTCACAAGAGGTCATCCGGAACTCCCATCTACATGACCAACGAGTGATTAAAACATTTATGCATGTTAAAAAAAAAAAAAAAAAAAAAAAAAAAAAAAGTGAATATGGATTTAGTCTGCCTTTTTACTCTCTAAGAAGCTGCTCTCATTGTGTGTGTAGTTAACCATTTGATAAGATCCAGGGCAGAGCCAGAGAAACCTTGAAGTACAGATGAGTGTTCTCTGCAATCGCGATGCTGGAGGTACAAATCTACCCTATTATGACAAAAATCCATGCCGTGGTTTTTAATTAATCTGTAAAAATAATATTCCCTTTTTCAAATCGAGCCTTTCTCAGGCCGCTCCCACGATAGTTGATTGACATGAGCATCTTACCTCAGGTCAGCTGTAACAGTCCAACCTTC
This sequence comes from Labeo rohita, assembly GCF_022985175.1. Lineage (NCBI taxonomy): Eukaryota > Metazoa > Chordata > Actinopteri > Cypriniformes > Cyprinidae > Labeo > Labeo rohita. The sequence goes on along the minus strand of NW_026129347.1, from coordinate 35,269 downwards.
ATTATTTTGATGCCAGAGCAGGGATGTAAATTAGACAAGAATATCTCAGATTGAGGTCTTGTTGGATGTAATAATGAACAGTGGTCGTCATTTACTCCGGACATCTGAGCCGCTGAAGATGCAGTAGTTTACATTTGTTTGTGAAGGGAATGCACCTCCCGATCTACATAAATGCTTCTATGTTTGCGCAAATCATTCATGTTTTTAACCTTTACAACTAGTAAAATGCAATGTCAATTGAAAAGCGAAAAGCAAACCTCTAGTGGATATTGCCATTTTGATTTTTTAATTTTTAATTTCACAACATCTCATAATTAGTGTCCATGCTCTGCTTAGCAAACTTAAAGTCATGTAACAGAAGTTATGTCTGACTTATGTCTTGTGACATATTTCAGAGTGAAACAGGTTTTAGAATGTGATAAATTACAGGGTGGGACTTGACTTTATTCACTGATATAGTAAATGTATAAATTCAAGGGTGGGGTAAAGGAGTAGGTATCTTGGTGAATGGGACCTTAAGAGCAGAAAATGCACTTCTTTTATTTCTGATTGTGGCTGCGTGTGTTTCGGGTTTTAAATGACTTTTTTTTTTCTTGGACGAAAATGAGGCTGTGAGGGATAAACCCAGTCTTTACAATGGTACACACTGTGTATAAAGCCCTACATATACTTTCCATAAGTCACAGCAAACTCACACCTCTTTTATTTTTGAATTACAATAAATTACATTATATAAAGAAGAATTGATGATGTGCCATTGAAATATTAGAAAATCATGCACACCCAAGGTGGTTTTGGACCCATTAAAACTATTGCTGCAAAGATGTTAGAAAAATTATTTTTCTTTTAAGCTAGAAACTGCCACCATGTTTTAAAAATAATTATAATTTTAATACAGCAAAAACTAATCATCTAATGTAAGTAAAAGCTTACTGAAGACAAGTAAACACTCCAAGTAGGCCTATTACTTACAAACAAAATGATAAATAAATATATTAATTAAAAATACAAATGAAATAATATTTTTAAAAAATAGAACCTTTTTTTAAAACTGATTTTTTTACGTCTATCTAAAGGCTATTACAGAAATAGACTACTACAGATATTTCTTAATAAATGTTAAAATACAACACTGCAAAATCTTCACTGTATACGTTAAATATGATTCTTATTAAAGTTAATAAGTGATTCAGCCAAGAAGAGTGAGTGATTTTCTCTTTTTCTTTTGTTGTTTCATTAATATTTATGACGTGGTCGGCTGCTGCAGGTTTACGCTGCTGTCGCTTTAAGATCTGACGCACAGATCAAATATTTTGGCGCATCGGTATTTCTCCCAACTGTTTAGGTTTACTTAAAAGGAAACCGACTTCATTTACATGAATAGTCTCTAAGACGAGCATGTGTGTAGCAATAACAGACCCTATTAGAAGCGAAAGAGAACTCGGCATTCGCACACTGACTGTGCGCACATAAACCCATCGGCTTTCAAGTAGCATATACTGGACAAGACTTAAAAACACATGCAATTACTGAATATCACTTTCGTGATAATGCATCAAGTCATTGGCATTTCCGTCAACTGTCTCTGGACTCGGGTGGACTCGGCATATTTTTAGAGTCCGAAAGGCTCGAGTCCGAGTCAAGTCCAAGTAAAAATGCATTAGAGTCAGTGACAAGTCCGAGTCGCCTAGAAACTGTACTCGAGTCCGAGTACCCCAACTCTAGTGGCTAAACACACTAAATGCAGCTAAGAGAGAAGAGAGGGGTGGGGCAAGCAGAGCTAATTTGCATTTCAAGGATCAATCCATCAGAATGGGATGATTTTTGCAGAGCACATTAACACAACCATTGAGAATTTTTAACCAAACTATATTATAGTATTTTCATTAAGACCCTAAAGAATATCAACTTGTGAAAAATGGGCATCTGATGACCCCTTTAACATAACATATAAGTTAGTAATACTGTATGTCAGAATAAGGAAAACTATATAATTTATAAAGCAAATGAGGACTTGAGTCTGACCTAATGGCCTTTAACCCAGCTGTCCAGCAAGGCAGAGCCAAGAATAGGGTTAGGGCTCTTTAATAATTCTACTTTAATAATTCTGCAAGCACCTGCTGGTGGATATTGTAACTACACACACTGACTGCAACAAGTGTCTTTCTTCATTGAGGTTAGGGCTGTAGAAATATGATTTCACAAAAAAATAAATAAATAAATAACACTAAATTTTGTGTGTACTACCAAGGAAATGTTTGTACTTGGTTAATTATTATTATTATTATTATTATTATTATTATTATTATTATATCAATGATTTTTGATTGGTAAGAGTCCAGTTTGACCTCTGACCCTTATTTGACTGATTCCTAGATCAGTTTTTATTGATTGGTTCTGTATTTATTACAATACAAAGCAGTTTTATCTAGAAAGGAAGTCAGACTGTGAGTTTCACAGTAGCAGGAAAGGAAGGAGCCCTTCACCTACAGACTAAACATACATCGAACCAATGGCCACATACAAGCTGTTTGCCTACAAAACAGATCAAACCACATTTGTGAAGAAAACTGACCGCAGCAGGTTTCAGTTTGACTCTAGTTGAACTGCTAGTCACATCTCAGTAAACCTGAAAATGTGAGACGGCAGCCTGTTTTAAATTTTCATTTTTTTTTTTTTTTTCCATCAATGTAATAACTGATATATGGACATTTAATTTCAATTATAAAACCATTTTTAAATCAGTAATATTTAGTAAGATTTTACCATGTAATTCAAGGCAATTGGCATAAAATTGTACTCTTCTACTTGAATTAGTAGTATTTAATATAGTCAAACACTACACAATGCAAACATGATCAGTGCTAAAAAAATAATAATAATAATAATAAATAAATAAAAATAAATAAATAAAAACAAAGATGAAGAATTATTTTTAGTATTAGGAACAGGTAAAGTCTATGAAACCTATTTATATGAAACTATATATAACACAATTCAGAGTACATGCATGTATAGGAGGGTCAAACTCTGTGGGAGGATTCACAGCAGCTTGAGTGTGTTTTTTTAGCTTATTAGATCAGACACTGAGCAACTGAAGAAAATGTTTCACATGTTTGTTTTGTTCTTTTTGTGCTGGTGTCTTCTGATTGGTAAGTAATAATTGTTTGTTTTTGTTTTTTTTCTGTTTCTTTTTATGGCTTTTATGGCTCAGAACAGAGTGACACAGGTGTGCTCCTAATCAGATTATACTATTTTCAATTGCTGTTATTTCAGATCAAATCAGAGACATGGTGAGATCTGGAATTTTCTACATTGTAAACTTCATAAAAATTTATTAAAATGTTAAAAGTTATGGAGAATAATTTAAATATACGTAACTGAGCCACTTATCTTATGAGCCAACATATCATAGGCTGTTATTTATTTACTTTGTTTTGTGTATTTAAAGAAGAAATAAAAATCAATTACTTTTTTACCAGCAAAATTTTAATCTCTTAAAAATAATCATGCAAATCAAAATGTAAATCTCTTAAAAAAAATATCATTAAATGACAACAAAAATCATATAAATTCATTAGTCAAAAAGCAAATCATATCTCCTTTTAAACTACATTTCAAGCTTTTTGCAAGCCTTAATTTGATATGTAAACCCTGTTTATGTTTGTTCTGAAGGTGTTTTCATTTCTTTCACAGATGAAGTGCAGTCTTTATCAGTGATGGAGGGAGATTTTGTCATTCTAAACTCTGAAGATACTGAAATGCATGGTGACAACACCATACTGTGGAAATTTGGAACTGAAAAGTCTCTCATAGCTAAAATCAATAGAGAGACTAAAATTTTCTCCACATATAATGATGTTCTTGATGGGAGATTCAGAGACAGACTGAAGCTGAACAATCAAACTGGATCTCTGACCATCACAGACATCACAACTGAACACGCTGGACTCTATGAATTAGAGATAATTGGTGAAAAATGGTCATCAAAAGCCTTCAGTGTTTCTGTCTACGGTGAGTAGAGATCTAATTTATAAAAATGTTCACATATTCTTGTTTTATTAATAGTTAATTCATAATAAAACAATAAAATACAAATTAACTAATACATTAATTATAAGTCAAGATTAATCAAATAAAGCTTGAGTACCACTACACTGAACAACAAATAAAAAATAATAAGAAAGGTTATGAGGTGCTCATAATGGAAGTCAGTGAGGTCCATTCCTCTGTAAAACTGTTGAAATCATTTTTACAGACATTTTATGGTTTCTGGTTTTGTTTGTCAGTTGTGACCCTGGACCACAAAAAGTAGGACATTTTATTAATTTCCTACCGTAACTATATCAAAACTTAGTAATATTAGTAATATGCATTGCTAGGAACCTCATTTGGACAACTTTAAAGACAATTTTCTCAATATTTGGATTTTTTGCACCCTCATATTCCAAATTTTCAAATAGTTGTATCTCAGTGATGTATGGTCATATCCTAACAAACCATACATCAATGGAATGCTTTGTTCATCTTACAGATGATGTATAAATCTCAATTTCGAAACTTTATGACCGGTTTTGCGGTATAGGGTCACAATTCTTTGCTTCAAATCATTGCACAGGTCAGAAAAATTAGTAAGGTTTTTTTTGTTTGTTTTGTCTACATCTTGTGTCTGTACTGTTGAAAACTATTATAACTATATATGTATCTTAAAGGGCACCTATTACACAAAATCCACTTTTAGAAGGTGTTTGGACAGAAATGTATGTTGGAATTGTGTGTACACAGCCATCTTATAATGATAAAAATACATCCAGTCTTTTTTTTTTTTTTTAATTTTCATAAAATCAAACCAGGCTCAAAAAAACAAGTGTTGTGTCCCATTGTGCCTACTTATAGTATGCCTTTAAAGTATGTACTCTTTTGGTGAAGAAAAAGTACATACTTTTGAATGTGAAGTAGAAAAGTAGGCAAACTTTGGGACATATTATCATGTCACACAACTGCGTCTTTAATGGATGCTTTTTTGCATCGATGCATGCACCCTGTCACTGTTAACTGGCCTGTCAACCATCTTGCCACAGCCAGTCACAGGCCTTTCATGCTGAAAACTCTGCTCAGATTTTCTGCATAATAAAGCATTTAAATGTTAACGACCAAACGGATGTTTATAAAAGTTCACATTGCAGTTGCAGATTAAATATAACACAGATAACATTAAATAAATATTTTTACCAGGTTAAATGTTGATTATTAGTAACTCAAACCCCATTTTTCTAAACATCTCTACCTAACCAGCAGTCACACACATCCACCATGTTTGTAATTTCTAACACATTGTATTCGTGCTTGTAGTTCTTGACCGGACCTTTCACCAAAATGCAATGAATTATGGGCAATATTAGCCATTAGAGTGTGCACAGATCCTCACTTCAAAAATCAACCTGAAATAGTAGACCATCCGGGGACTTTTGGCTTACTCTTTTCAGTATACTATGCTTAGCGACACAGTTATTCTAATCTCACACACTATTTAGGATGGATAGTATGAACAGCAACGGTAGCCCCACCCACCGCTATTGACTGATATACCGCTACTTTTAAATAACAGTCTCATTTGCACACGCACGCAGAGTAGTTTCGTTTTGTGTGAAAATGTGGCGGATGTTTTAAAAAAGTGCTAAGGGCATAGGCGCCGATCCCCACGAAAAAACACGAGATATTCTCCGTTCATTTTAAGCAATAAGAAATGCATTGCAGCTTTATTCTCATTTTCATAGTTCATCTGAAGCCATTTTGGGTGTTATTTTAATGGTAAATTTCAAGAGTGCATTATTGTATGAGACAACATCTCTCGGCTTGCAGCGGGCTTCCTCTCCCATATATATAGTGAGCATGGCTCTGCGCTCCCTCAGACATTACGTGTGCACCCACAAACATTGTCCTGTGTACACACGAATAAGTGCTTATTGTGAACAAGTATTTATTAAATCATTTTATTTCGTGAAGCGCAACCCTCATATAAAGAATGTGTGTATTATTTGGTAACTAATGTATTTGCAGTCTGTACGTTTCATTTCGCAATTGGGGGTTGGGCGCCCACCGCTATGAACATAAATCGGGAATTAATGAATATATGAATTAATTAATTATACGAATTAACCTCTGAAGGTTCTGATTGTCTTCAGAAAAGATTCGATGGCATTTTGTTTCCACCTTAGCTCCATGTAATATCTAAAGTAGTGTTCTTAATTGCAATACTGTTTTATCCACGGAGTTCACGGGAAACAGCTGTAATTCAGCTTTTCCATAAGTGCCATATAGTGTCATACAGTGGATTTACAGAGACATTTACATTCAGCTTGTGTGCAGTTTTTGTCTGGCCAAAAAAAAAAAAAAAAAAAAAAAATCAGACCAAATTTGCATGCCCTGCAGTAGCATAATTTTGACCAGTTGATGAAAAACAAGCTTAAGTGGATTCTACACATTTAAACAATTCAGGCCAGTTATCTAGATTATTTATGGAACAGATAAAATACATATACTAATTTATTAAATCAATTATCATTTTGACGTAACCCTTTTCTTTATTTAAAGGCTGAAATGTGACGTTTATCTTTTTATGAAATTTTTTCACAGCTTTATTTGAAAATTTACATTAGATATTTGAACATGCTATTAGTTAAACTGTTGTCAGTCAAGTTGTCATTTAAAATCCGGACGTCATTGATACTGTTATTGTTTTACTGATAAGGCAAACAAAAAGTCATTTTATTGGTTGTTTGTTGACTTTAAATGTAAAACTTGGTAAAGTGATTTATGTGTCAGTACTTTCTGAACATTGTCATCACATTGATAATACTGATAACTGTGATAATCGTGATCAGAAATGTTCATACCATTACATCCCTACTCCATATAAACACCTCAATCAGAATAAAAAAAGAGGTGTGAGATAAACCTTTCTATAAACCGAACAAAATTAATATTCTGCCATGTAAACGCGTCAAACAGATTACTTTGAATCTACGTAAAGCAGGACAGGTGTCATGCCAAAGTGGTGGGCATTTGCGTCACATTTTGTAAAAAGGGGCATAATAGGTGCCCTTTAAATTTAGAGATTTTCTCCACTCACTTCCATTGTGAATCTGACTGTTTAACCCACTTTTTTTCTGCTGGGATAAATCTTATCCAAAACATGTGTATTCATTTTACAGTTCGATGTCATATATTAAATATATTTGTTATTTCTCTCATATTTTCCAGCTCACCTGCCATCTCCTAACATTACACAAAATCGTTCATCATCATCACAGCAGAATTGTTCATTGTTGTGTTCAGTGGTGAATGTGGGTCACGTGACTCTCTCCTGGTACAAAGGAAACAGTTTATTGTCCAGCATCAGTGTGTCTGGTCTCAGCATCAGTCTCTCTCTACCTCTGGAGGTGGAATATCAGGATAACAACACCTACAGCTGTGTGATCAACAATACCATCAGCAACCAGGCCACACATCTAAACATCAGCAAACTCTGTCACACATTTAAAGGTTTGTCAGCACTGAATACACTGATTATATAGATATTTACTTAATTTAATGACTCTTTTACTCTCCTTCAGTTCCTCTAGTCTCAGTCTCTCTGATAGTGCTGGTCTCCGCTGGATCTTTGTTGATTGTTGCTGCAGTCGTGACATTATTCATCTTCAGAAAATGTAGAAAAACAGACCAAGAAGGCAAGTGTTAAAGCTTCAGTTTTTAACAAACATATACTACTTTTAAAATAATATATATAAAAATATTTTAAATATTTTAAAATATTATAATACAGATGATATGATATTTGATGATGCGTCACTTGTTGGGCTTTTATGAAAAGTAACAATGTTGGAAAAAAAATAAACAGATCTAATTTAGATTAAGAAGGTGCTAAGGCATTCTTGGCATTCTTCTTGTTCGTCTTTTTTCCATTTTTGTGTCTATGGCAGCCCAGAGAACCACTATCAGGTCGAAGCAAAGTTATGAAATTTGGCACACATATAGAAGACAGTTTCAACATTATCCATAGCAAGTTTGGAGGTACTAACTCAATCCCTCTAGCACCACCAGCTGTCCAAGTTTTATGCTGTTTTGAACTGTATGGTCCAGAAGAAATCCTTTTTTCATCCCGAGGTAAATGTTTGAAGATTTTTCCAGGTCAAGATTTTCTGCCATTTTGAACTTTTAAACTCCTCCTAAACTGTTTTCCCAATTTCATTAAAATTGAACCAAATGTCCAGACCATATTGACTAAACGTTATGGAATTCAAGCTGATTTCAAATTAAGTGAAAACAAACTTGTTGAAGGGTACACAAAAATGGAAATGAGGCTATAACTCCACATTGCTTTAGCATATTCATGCCGAACTTGGTGTGTGCTATGACAAACATAACCTGCACAGTTTCAGCACAGTGCCCCCTGGTGGTCAGGAAATGTGGTAAACTGTTGTTTTCTTTGCTTTTAACTTTTAAACATTTTGGCCCCAAATCACAAGACTGGTTTCTTTATATATATATATCAGAGGTTGAGCTAGACTTTAACATTGTCTTAACATTGTCTTTAACAGGGTCGTAAAAATTGTGTCATAATCTATTATTATCCGTCATTTTAATTTCATATTTTACTTAGAATAACACATTGAATTGCTTTTATTTTTGTTCACATTTTCATTTGTTCACCATAGTGTTTAAAAACAACAGAATACGCTAGGGCTGGGTAGACAAAAACAAACAAACAAACAAACAAAAAAGATTTCTTGATTTTAATAAATTCTCATTTTAATGAACTAATATCGATTCTTAAATTACAAACGATCTTTTGGTCTATGCTGTTTTCAGTTGATGAATGAGCAGTACATAGTGCGTATTCCTTGCAATAAATAGCAATAGACTTTGTGTTACTTTTGATATGAAACAAAGTGTCAGATTTCAAATTCTGTCCATTTCATTTGGAAATTCGCTTTTTAATGTGGCGTAATAGATCCTTGCAGCTTCTGTGTACTCGCCTGTGTGTAATCAAACGCATAGGAGTGTGTGTGTGTGTGTAATTCTTTATATTTTTAATCTGTTATTTTTGTCGTTAAAACAGGTCAGAACCACAAAGATGACATAACCTATGCTGACCCAGTGTTCTACAAAAGAAATGCACATAAATCAGTAAGATAATTTATTGCTAATTTATGCTGTCTGTCTCTCAGCAGTGAGTCAGATATAGAATGTGTACACTTGTATTTTCCCATATAACAATCAATTCCATACATCACACACACAACAACAACACCCATATCAGATAATCGATCAGGGGTGTGTTTTCCAAAAGCATCTTCAGCCAGCTATGGTCGCAACTTGCAGGCCCGGCCCTAACCAATTTGGCGCCCTAGGCAACATTTCAGGTGGTGCCCCGTTGCATCACAGTAAATTCCACTGCTAGTGTACATATACTCATAAGAAACTTAATAGCTTTGTCTTGGACATTATTTTATTTAAATAAAGCATTTTGCACATTCAAAATACTTAGAAAGAATTAAAGAAACAAATACAAAAAAATGAACATATGAAATACAATATAAATAGCTTAGCTGCTGGGTTGTGCTGCTGATGTGGAGGCGACAGGAGGATTTGCAAGGTGGGACTGAGAAACCTCAGCAGTGCATCTGAAGACAGAAGAGGAGTATGTGACACCAGTCTAATAGTAAACACATGATTTCAAGAATAAAATAAAATGAAATAATACAAATGAAAAACCTAGAGATATATGCATATACAATGTACTTTTTCTGATATACAAATTATATTAGTAATTCATATATTAGTAACAATTTCAATTTTATTGTCATTACAGTGAAATGCTAATTAGCAGAATGAAAAGAATGAGTAAACTGCAGTATACTATACCATCTGGGAATGCTAAGTTATGCTCTAACATTAATGATGTGCACTTTAACACTGATGTAAAGTTTAACATGATAAATGCACATTAGACAATATGAACTGTAACACAACAAACAGCTAGGCTTACAACTATGGAAAATGAAGAGCATTTTGACTATTACAAGCTGGGAAAACGTCAGATAACCATGTCAATGCAATTAACGTTATAACACCTGCTGAATAGATTTAATATTTACACATTTGCCTGAGGAAGGAATGATGGGGGTAGTTACATTACTATTTTCCATAACAACTAGGCCCTTCCATAACATTAGCTGATGTTAAAACTAACAGATAGCGCTAGCTATTTATTGATTAGCAAACCATGTTATGCTAATTGTTAATGGCGTTATCAATCATCGTTCGGAAACAGCAAAATAATTTTTCAAATCATTTTTACCGTAACATTACCTCTGTCTTTGATATGCAGTTAAATTAATGTGGGCTTATTCTTTTCTGAAGTCATAATACCAAATAGTTTTAAGAATAGTGGAAGTTACACTTTTTTTCTTCCTCCTTTTCTGGCGCCCCCTGGATGTACGGCACCCTTAGCATTTGCCTATACTGCCTATGCCACGGGCCGGCCCTGGTCGCAACGATACGGTGTTTCTCGACCTGTGGTTAGAAGCATAGTTCCTTGTTAGTGGGCTCAATAAATTATGCTCTTGGGCACAATAAGCAAGCTAACATGCAGTACAATCTATATCTTTCACTCGATCTAAATATAAATGCATTTTATTTTTAAGCTTCCTCTGCAAGTGCCGTTTTTAATAGTGCGCTTGCCCATAAATGCCTACGGGAACCCCGAAGTATGATGTAAAAGGGAACCCGCGATGAATCAAACATCGAATAAAGGGAAATTAATTTGAACAAAAAATAGTAAATTAGTCATCGGGTGCCATGTTCAATATAGCTACATTTTACAGATCTCTAATACGTTAAATAGCATAAGTTATTACTCGGTGACGTCATTAACAACAGCCCTACATTGTTGAGCTAATGTGGTTCAAAAACGACGGAGATGCGACCGTGTTTGGGAAACAGTCATGACTAACTAGTTCGTTTCCACAACAATGCATCGTACTATGGGGGTTAATCAGCGAGTTACGTCGTTGTACAGGAAACGCAGCCCCAGTTTGAGAATCACTACCATAGTGATTCTCTGGTGATTGTCCGGTTAGATACAGCAACTAGACTTATTCATATAGTCCTAACAATGATGATTTAATAACTTAAAGGGGAAAAAAGAGAGAGAAAGATATATGAATTACAGTTATTACAATTACCAAATATCTATTATTTACAATTAATTCTAGGGTGCTTTGACTAAATTAACAACTTATATGTTTAACACCAACAAATGTTTAAGTAATGTGTTTATTTATTTATTTTTTGGTACAACATTGAATAATCTTCCCTCAATCAAAACACTCACATTAGGGAGTTAACATTTTGCTTGAAATAACCGACCTAATAAACCAATATTAACATAAAGTCTTATGTATAATGCCCTAAAATGAAAAGCTGTTTCACATTGTTTTAGTAGTCCGTCAAAACCTTAAGTGCTTCAGCATAGAATCAATGTGAACTCACTATTCATCCACATGATTCAAAAGAAGACATTTTATGGTGTTTCAAACTACTTTTAATTACAAAAAAAAATATGTCTACAAAAAAACATATGTCTAGTGTGTACATGATTAGATTTATGGCTGAATTTATGTGTTTATGACCTCCTCTGTCACTCTGACAGCCATGTCACCAGAGTCCTGTCAGCCCTGAGTGACATGACAGTGTTTGTGTAAATCAAAAGATCAAACCAGATGTTAGATTTGACTTTAATTGAATTTATGAGTGAATTTATGATGTTTTATCTCATCCGCTTCCCCGGTGTTTTATGTTGTTTGCTTCTTCCAGGCCTTTTGGTAACAGTCTGGGGTTTTAGGTTTCGTCCTGATTGTGGAAAAATGGCTGAGTAAATGTGTGTGTATTGCCAGCTCAAGAGGATCAGTTTGTTGTAAGATCACTACGGTATATGCTAATGTTTAGATACCAGCCTACTGGGGCCCATCTACATCTACCCCCACGTGCAAGGACACAAATCCCCTAACACAAACCCTAACACCATAAGCAGAGGCCAACGCAAAGATTCAAATGTATGATAAAGAATTAACCAAATAAACTTTTCAAAAAAAAAAAAAAAAAGACTTTTATTAAACTGTCACCCATCTCCTCAGCAGGACGCCTAAGTTTACTTCACCGTATTACAAATAAATCCTAAACTAATCATGACAAAACTGTGTATCGTTGGAAAGGTCTAAGACTCCTAAATAGATATTTGGCCACTGTTTGTGCTACAAATTATGTAAGAAAAGTAATAGATTAAGTAATGACAAGAGTGCACCTCAAAAATCTACATCATAACAGGAGTTCTGACCTTTTTCACAAAACTTTGGGTCTGAAAATGTATCTTTTGAAAACCATTTTAAAATCAGACATTGCATTGCCATGGAAAATGTACATCAAAGTCATATTACAAAATGTTTTCGTTCATGAATTATAAAAATGTAAGTTTTGGCATTTTCACGCCTATGTTCAAAATGGGGGTGACCGTTAAAGGGTTAATAAATCTATGACATTTCTTAATTGATGAAAGTATTCATCCTGTTTTAATATTAATACAAGTAGTTTTTCATTTTAAAGATCATACCAGTTTCCTTTCAAACAAACTTCTCCTAAGCCACAGGAAAATGTTTCTTTACTTTAGTTTATTTTATTTAGTTATTCTCACTTCATTAATTTAATTTATTTATTCACTCTTTGATTTTTGTCGGTCTTAGAACTTACAACCTGTTATATCAGTTGAAAAGTGCTTATGTACATGTAGGTAGTTAAATATCAAGGTGAATGCAAATGTTTTGTTCCGCGCTACACAATAAAAACAAGAGAGGATTTTCTTCCCGTAAGACTTGCGGACTGGTAGTTAAAACACACGTTTAGCCGCATGTAGTTAATCGTCTAAATTTAACAACTTCGCACGAAATGTAAAAAGATTGTATCACAGTCTAATAAAACAGAGAGGCTGGTGAGTGGGGTCTACGATCATCAATGCATGTCTTATCAGATCAGTCAATGTTGTAAAACTCTACACTGTAAAAAATCCAACTTGCAAATTGTTCACTCAGTTTAAAAATGTAAGTCAAGTGGACACATTTTTAAGCAAAATGTTGAGTTTACACATAAAAACAAGTTAACTCAATGTTTACTATATTTTTCTCAATGAACACAAATAAGAAATTTGAGCAAACTATGGGATTATTTTTGTGCCAATAAGAATGAACGTAACTTTATAAAACTGAACGTAACTTTCCAAGAAACGATCAAAAATATGCCACTGCAAAAGAAGAAAAACACAATGAAAATGAAAAAATGAACTCAGTCGCACGAATTTAACATGCTCTTCAAATATGCTTCATTCTTTGTCAATGATTTTCAAAGAATCGTTTTCGCGAATCATGGATTCTGAATGCGTTGCCACAGCTTTCGCTTACGCTTCGCAAATTTTCGTTCGCTGTTTTGGCACAAACCTCTCGTGGGGGCGGGCTTAACAGCGATCTACTCTGATTGGCTAATGAGCTTTTGATGGACAGTTGCTCTCTGACCTGGAAGCACGGACGGTGACGTCAGTGGCGCACATATTGGAAAGTTGTTGCGGTGTGCAATACGTCGTGCTTTGTTTATATTAAGTATTAATGTTATTAGTATTTCACCTACGGTCGTCTCTTAGTTTCTAAAGATGAGCTCCCAGGAGAGACACAGAGCAGCATCATCTTTCACCTCAGCTTGTCCCTCAGGGCAGCTTGAAGTAAGTTCGTGTTGCTAAAGCCCAGCAAACACAGAACGTTCCCCTAACGTTCCCCTATGGTTCCCGTTTGGTTATTTTTTTGGGAACCAAATGAGAACGTTCCCGCAACGTTCCCTGTAGGTTCCCAGAACGTTCCCCTAACCTGCAGGGAACGTTCTATTTACGTTAAGAAAACTTTCCTGGCTAACCAATAGGGAACGTTCTATTTATGTTCCTAGAAGGTTCCCTGAAAGTTCTCTGAAGGTTCCCAGAACGTTCTCCTAACCTCTTCACTCCGATACCGCTGCCGTATGTCAGCACTCCCGCGTCCCGTAGTAAGCAGCATGGAAGACGGACGGATGTGGACCTCAATAATCACTACTACAAACCATGTCTTGTTTTAAACTATTGTTTAATCCTTACAGATATTTAGAGCACATTTAGCCACCATACAATGACATTAAATTATCCTTTAATATCCTAGATTTGTTTTATTCGTTAATATATAAGATTAGAAGTACCATAACCCAGATTTTGTTTATTAAAGCACCAAATAACACTGACTTCAACAAAATATTGGATTTTAAAAATGTGAATTTTATTTTTACAGACATTGAAAACGAATAACATTTATTTGACTTTACGTAGAATAATATTACATTCGTTTCTTACCACTGAATTAACGACGATGTGCTTCTCTCTTTTGGTCAGTACACAAAAACTCCGTTAACATCATGTTCTCTTCAATTGGACGTGTCAAATTTCCCTGAAATCACAATATTTACTCTCGTATATATATTAATTATAAGTAATTATTCATTAAAGCGATCAATCAACGAATGTTAGTCAGTCAGTAAAACGAAATGACCGTTAATTTTTAAATTACGCGAGTGCGCGGCTTTCTGTGGAAGGCAGGATTGAGCGCGTGCTAGAGAAGCGCGTGCAGATCAGAGGCGCGCAGAAAATAAATATACAAACAAACCCAGTGTTAATGATATGATTTTCTGACTACGCTTAACCTTGGCTTAATTGGAATTATATTATAATTATAATGCGATTTGACCACTTTGATGTCTACACTTTATTAAACGCTTATTTTAGACAAGAAATTCTGCAAAAAAATAGTTTGTTTATGATGAAAAAGAATACATTTTAACATTAGAATGATCAGAAAGATCTGCCAAGTTTTTATTAGTTTACACTGATATGACAACTAAAAATAACCTGCAGGGAACGTTCTGGGAAGGTTGTTTTTAGGTTATAAAATTAAACCAAAAAATAACCTGCAGGGAACGTTCTGGGAACGTTCCCTGTAGGTTGTAAAAATGCAATCTAAAAATAACCTACAGGGAACGTTCTGGGAAGGTTGTTTTTAGGTTATAAAATTAAACCAAAAAATAACCTGCAGGGAACGTTCCCGGAACGTTCCCTGTAGGTTGTAAAAATGCAATCTAAAAATAACCTGCAGGGAACGTTCTGGGAACGTTCTCTGTAGGTTCTAAAAATAAAACCTAAAAATTACCTGCAGGGAACGTTCTGGGAAGGTTCTTTTTAGGTTATAAATTTAAACCAAAAAATAACCTGCAGGGAACGTTCTGGGAACGTTCCCTGTAGGTTATTAAAAAGAGAACCTACAGGGAACGTTCCTAGAACGTTCTCATTTGGTTCCCAAAAAAATAACCAAACGGGAACCATAGGGGAACGTTAGGGGAACGTTCTGTGTTTGCTGGGCTTTAGCAACACGAACTTACTTCAAGCTGCCCTGAGGGACAAGCTGAGGTGAAAGATGATGCTGCTCCGTGTCTCTCCTGGGAGCTCATCTTTAGAAACTAAGAGACGACCGTAGGTGAAATACTAATAACATTAATACTTAATATAAACAAAGCACGACGTATTGCACACCGCAACAACTTTCCAATATGTGCGCCACTGACGTCACCGTCCGTGCTTCCAGGTCAGAGAGCAACTGTCCATCAAAAGCTCATTAGCCAATCAGAGTAGATCGCTGTTAAGCCCGCCCCCACGAGAGGTTTGTGCCAAAACAGCGAACGAAAATTTGCGAAGCGTAAGCGAAAGCTGTGGCAACGCATTCAGAATCCATGATTCGCGAAAACGATTCTTTGAAAATCATTGACAAAGAATGAAGCATATTTGAAGAGCATGTTAAATTCGTGCGACTGAGTTCATTTTTTCATTTTCATTGTGTTTTTCTTCTTTTGCAGTGGCATATTTTTGATCGTTTCTTGGAAAGTTACGTTCAGTTTTATAAAGTTACGTTCATTCTTATTGGCACAAAAATAATCCCATAGTTTGCTCAAATTTCTTATTTGTGTTCATTGAGAAAAATATAGTAAACATTGAGTTAACTTGTTTTTATGTGTAAACTCAACATTTTGCTTAAAAATGTGTCCACTTGACTTACATTTTTAAACTGAGTGAACAATTTGCAAGTTGGATTTTTACAGTGTAGAGTTTTACAACATTGACTGATCTGATAAGACATGCATTGATGATCGTAGACCCCACTCACCAGCCTCTCTGTTTTATTAGACTGTGATACAATCTTTTTACATTTCGTGCGAAGTTGTTAAATTTAGACGATTAACTACATGCGGCTAAACGTGTGTTTTAACTACCAGTCCGCAAGTCTTACGGGAAGAAAATCCTCTCTTGTTTTTATTGTGTAGCGTGGAACAAAACATTTGCATTCACCTTGATATTTAACTACCTACATGTACATAAGCACTTTTCAACTGATATAACAGGTTGTAAGTTCTAAGACCGACAAAAATCAAAGAGTGAATAAATAAATTAAATTAATGAAGTGAGAATAACTAAATAAAATAAACTAAAGTAAAGAAACATTTTCCTGTGGCTTAGGAGAAGTTTGTTTGAAAGGAAACTGGTATGATCTTTAAAATGAAAAACTACTTGTATTAATATTAAAACAGGATGAATACTTTCATCAATTAAGAAATGTCATAGATTTATTAACCCTTTAACGGTCACCCCCATTTTGAACATAGGCGTGAAAATGCCAAAACTTACATTTTTATAATTCATGAACGAAAACATTTTGTAATATGACTTTGATGTACATTTTCCATGGCAATGCAATGTCTGATTTTAAAATGGTTTTCAAAAGATACATTTTCAGACCCAAAGTTTTGTGAAAAAGGTCAGAACTCCTGTTATGATGTAGATTTTTGAGGTGCACTCTTGTCATTACTTAATCTATTACTTTTCTTACATAATTTGTAGCACAAACAGTGGCCAAATATCTATTTAGGTGTCTTAGACCTTTCCAACGATATACAGTTTTGTCATGATTAGTTTAGGATTTATTTGTAATACGGTGAAGTAAACTTAGGCGTCCTGCTGAGGAGATGGGTGACAGTTTAATAAAAGTCTTTTTTTTTTTTTGAAAAGTTTATTTGGTTAATTCTTTATTATACATTTGAATCTTTGCGTTGGCCTCTGCTTATGGTATTAGGGTTTGTGTTAGGGGGGGCTGTGTCCTTGCACGTGGGGGTAGATGTAGATGGGCCCCAGTAGGCTGGTATCTAAACATTAGCATATACCGTAGTGATCTTACAACAAACTGATCCTCTTGAGCTGGCAATACACACACATTTACTCAGCCATTTTTCCACAATCAGGACGAAACCTAAAACCTCAGACTGTTACCAAAAGGTCTGGAAGAAGCAAACACCATAAAACACCGGGGAAGCGGATGAGATAAAACATCATAAATTCACTCATAAATTCAATTAAAGTCAAATCTAACATCTGGTTTGATCTTTTGATTTACACAAACACTGTCATGTCACTCAGGGCTGACAGGACTCTGGTGACATGGCTGTCAGAGTGACAGAGGAGGTCATAAACACATAAATTCACTCATAAATCTAATCATGTACACACTAGACATATGTCTACCTGTCCATCAACAATGACAGAGTCATATGTCCGGTCATAAATCCAGTCATAAATCAGGTCATAAATCATATTTGATACGTAAAGTGGATTGTAATACTACTCTTATGAATTCACAATTTTTTATTCACATTTTGTATTACCTTTTTAAACATATGTTGCATTTTTTTTTTTTTTACAGAATACTAAAGAGGAACATGATGTGGTATATGCACCTATCATCACTAGAAGATGATCAAACTTCAATCTGTTTCTAAATATCAAAATTGTGGTGTGATCGTTTCACTCTGCAACAACCTATTAAAAACCTATTAAAAGTAAATACAACATTCTAAATATTCTCTTCTGTATCAGTAGCCAATGAGCTCGCTGCTCAACATTCAAATACTTCACCAATGGTTGCTGTAGCAGTTTGCAGCACACTTCAGAAACATCTGAAATCAACATCTAAGATAAGTGAATGCTCTATTAATAATGATATATATATATATATATATATACATACATATATATGTGTATGTATATATATATATATATATATATATATTTTTTTTTTTTTTTTTTTTTTGTTACCAATTTAATATCACACACACACACAAATGTTTTAGGCTTCTGCTTATTTTATTTTATAGACATCCACCACCGCTGGTGGAAACAACAAAAGACTTCACTTCCGCTTTAATTTTTAGGCTTGTTTGAGATGAGCAAATTCTGCGCAGAATCGATCACCAGTGATCACCGCGAGATGCATGCCGGTTAGAAATAGGCTCGTTTGAGATGCGCCTTGCCTCGCCTGAAATGTAGGCAAGAGTAGGCGGGTGCAGGGAGGGGAGGAGTGAAATAAGTGCAGTCAAGACGGACAGTTCTGACCTCTCGAAGTAGAACAGACACCTACGAGATCAAAGGTGGATATCGCGTTATCACACTCACGTGCTGCTGATAAACATGATAACAGATGTGTTCGAGCTCATGCTGCGCTGCGCAGACCGATCGGCGAGATTAGCCGAAAGCAGTCGGGGAGGAGCTGAAAACGGAGCCGTCAAGTCGGACACGTTGGGGATCTCGTTGCTTCTTCAAACATGGCAGATCACGTGGCGTTTGCCTACTTTATTGCAGATGAACTGGAAGCTATAGAAATACCTTTTTTGTTGGAAGAAATGCAGCAGAATGAACAACGACGGTAAGTTTATAAACAATATATGTGCATGTGTAAATCATTTCAAAGTAACTGAACAAATACTGTTTTACAAATCAAGCTTATACTTAATCAAATTATGTTTTGTTTAGTGGTGTTATGTTAGGCTTCTGTAAACAATAAATAATTAGCTGTAATTGCTGTTGGAGAGTGACGTCATCTCAGCCTGGTGCAGTCGCTCCTGAAATGCTGCGCTGGCTGAGCAAGCCGGCTGTTCTCGAAACGCTCTCGCGTTACTTTGATGCCACACGTGAACGTCACGTGGCGTCGGCGCCGGTTCAAGTCGGACAAAATTTCTAACCGGTATGCACTACTTCAAGTCAGCCGCCGATCGGTCTGCGCAGCGCCGCATGAAGTCGAACGCACCTATAATTTCAGCTCTGTTGTTTTTATATGAAAATAAATATGATGAACAAGACGCTCAAAGTGCTTGCTATTTAATACCATACGAAAGGCGTATTTATCATCCATTTTTACTAATGCAAAAGTGTATTTTAGATTTTTATAGAAATATGACAACAATCACATATCTCACGCAGAGATCGCACTGGCATAGTGTTTGGGAATATTCATGCATAATTTAAACACATAATCACATGATATTAGATTAAAAAATAAAACATTTTAGAAAAGTACGGCAACATCACAGTTGTCTGAACCAATGAGCTTTAAGCTGTGTCGTCATCCAGGCGTTTCCCATCGTGCTTTTGGTCAGCGCAGTCGGTGGAGAGCTACTGCGCTCGATTGCTCAATCCGACACAGCCGCCTCGCCGTCCCGAGAGTATTTTGCCAGGCGTCAGCATGACATCACATCAAGGCGGACGTAACTCGGACACATTTCTAACCGGCATGCATCTTGCGATGATCACTGCTGATCGATTCTGCACAGAATTTGCTCATCTCAAAGAAGCCTATTGTGTCGGAGTAATGTCTGCTTTGCTCTGATGTCATGTTGACGTGTGCCAAAAAACTCTTGCGACGGCGAGGCGGCTGTGTCGGATTGAGCAGTCGGGCGCAGCAGCTCTCCACCGACTGCGCTGACGAAAAGCACGATGGAAAACGCCTGGATGACTACACAGCTTAGAGCTCATTGGTTCAGACAACTGTGATGTTGTAGTTCTCTTCTAAAATGTTTTATTTTTTTTGTGTTTAGATTATGCATGAATATTCCCAAACACTATGCCTGTGTGATCTTTACTTAAAATATGTGATTGTTGTCATATTTCTATAAAAATCAAAAATACACGTTTGTATTAAAGTAAAAATGGATGATAAATACGCCTTTCTTATGGAATTAAAAAGCAAGCACTTTGAGCGTCTTGTTCATCATATTTATTTTCATATAAAAACAACAGAGCTGAAATTATATCATGTTTATCAGCAACACAGCACGTGAGTGTAATAACGCGATAGCCGCCTTTAATCTCGTAGGTGTCTGTTCTACTTTGAGACAGAACTGTCCGTCTTGACTGCACTTATTTCACTCCTCCCCTGCAGCCGCCTACTCTTGGCTACATTTCAGGCGAGGCGAGGCACATCTCAAACGAGCCTATTAGGTGTGTTCGACTTCATCTACGGCTATAGACGGCGATCGACGAGAGTAGCTGAGAGCAGTCACGGGCTGTTGAGCTGAAAACGGAAGCGTCAAGTCGGACACTTTCTGCTCTCGTTAGTGATGCTCTCGCGGTGTTTGCATGCACTGTCACAGATTAAAGGAAAGGAAAGGACGTGACGTGTGGCGCCCGGGGAGCAGTGCCTTGCTCAAGGGACTCATCTCAGTCGTGGTATTGAGGGTGGCGAGAGCGCTGGTTATTCACTCCCCCCACCTTCAATCCCTGCCGGACCTGGGACTCGAACCCGCAACCTTTCAGTTACAAGACCGACTCCCTGAACCATTAGGCCACGGCTGCCCCTAAGTGAATTAGAGTAAGTGAATTACATTCAATATTTATCAAATACACCGACTTTTCAAAAGCGTTTTCATGAGCAACAGAAACATGTTTCATATACTGCTTAATACAGCACCATCTGAACAAGAATAATGATCAACATTAACATATACTATTTAAATACTAATAAAGTGGGGTTATTTATGCTTTTATCAGTGTTTTATGATAAATGTGACTCAATATAACATTGCGACTACAGTAAAAACACTTTTATTTTTCTAAAAGCACAGATTTGTCAGCATTATCGGACTTGAGGATGTTTAGAATAAACCCAAAACACGTGATCGTTGTCATGCGGTGAATCTGGCCAATCGTGAAACAGCTATGTGGTCATCAGAGCTCCTGCAGCTGCTCTGAAGAAACTGCGCTGGCTGAGTCAGTAGGCTGCTCTCGAATTGCTATCGCGGTACTTTGATACCACACGTGACAGTCACGAGGCGCCGGCGAGCTGCGCAGCGCTGCATTAAGTCCAACACACAGTGTTGCCATAGAAAAGCATATTTCCAAGTCTGAGGATGTGAACAGCTCTGAGTAGAACGTCACATGTTGTCATCTCAAAATTACGGCAGTTACATATGCCGTGAACGGCCAGGATCATTTTCGGCGAAACCTTCTGTTATTAACCTTCTTCACATAAATATATTGTACATCTTCAGAAGACAGGACTTGTTTGTAATGCTTTTATACTGCTTGTTTATGGTCAGTTTTTGCAATAAATACCTGTGACTGTACTTATATTTGCCTGTTGCGTGTTTTATATTGTTCAGAAGTGGGTAAGCTTAGGATAGGGGTGGGGTTAGGTGCTCCAGTGAACGTATACATTTAATTTATATTTTTACAAATGCATGCAAACTGTAAGAAATGCTGCATAGAGAACTGAGCGATCACGTATGCGAAACTCTGGTGCAGACTGATGTGCTTCAACAAAACCTGAGTGCACGCAATAAGCAATGAGTCATGCTAGAGAGAGAAGTGTTTGCAGTAAAGCTCGGGAGTTTACGTCATTGCGCATTGCATTCTGGGTAGTCGCCGCCATGTTATAGAACACGCTAAATAGCGTACAATGACAATAAATACAAATCACTAGAGGAAAAAATGACTGTATGTGTGTTAATATTTTTAAGAGCTGCTTGCACTTGCATAGAATAAATGTACTAATATTTGAATCCATTGCGTTCATTCGAGCACTCAGTCGTGTGGCCAGAACACCACACATACACACTCACAGAAATCCTACCGCCGCCTTCTATTGTACCACACACAGGACCAAATTAATTTCTCTTTTGCAGTTTTTAATAACTAGGTGGCACTGATATATCTTCCAGATAAAATAAACCCACTCTCAGCCAGTTGATGTTGTAAGTGAACCACCACTCAGCACATTTTGTGTGTATCTCAGATGTCTGTTAATTTCAAAAGTAAGTGCCCTGCGATCTCGAAATATTCTGCCCTGATTACAGCTCGAAGACAGCGTATATGTTCCATTCAACGAACATTAAAGTGTGCAAGACATGAATATGAATTGCGTTTATTTACAGGGGTATATTGTGTCACACTTCTCTAAGTTTCGTCTGTGTGTGAAGACTATGCAGGTGGTGGCGTAGCGCAAATCCAAGAATGAATATTCCTAAGTAAACTTAAACTGATTTCCACTGCTCAGGGAGTGGGGAGCAATGAACATTGTTTAGGGACCATGTTAATCGCAACACAGTTCAGTCATGGAGCTCTCTTTGGACTAGCTGGTTGTCTGAATCAGGTTAAACAAGAGAGCCATGCAATATATGCAGAGCGACGGTATGTGAGGAATGGAATTGAGAAACACTGATGTATTTAATCATATGTCATATCGCCCTAATTTCATTGAGGGATAAAGTTCAATAAGTTTTACTGGACTTAAGTTGAACAAATACACAATTTCTTACAAAGAGCTGCCGAACAGTAACGTTTAATCACATGAGTTGCTTTATGAACAAGGAAGGTGATCGCAACGAGCCATATCACAAATTAAATTACATTTCCAAACCTGTTATTCATAGCGTGAGCACTTACAAATTCAAGTGGATCGGAAATTGTAAAACTGTAATAAATAATAAATACAAACGACAAAGCCAGATTTTTAAGTTGTTTATTTTCATTGAGCTGCTTTCGCCATTGTGTTGTTTTAAGATGAAAAGCATAAAATGGCACTTCGTTTTAGATCCGTTCTCCACTCCGGTTATGACGGCAGATGTGCCAGTTCATGTCACAGCAAGGGTTCTCCATTCTAATGTGTTTTTAAATGCACAATATAAATTTTGACATCTACCTCCACTATTTCTCAGTCTAGACTGTAGCGTCCTTGTCCGAATGTCCCAGAATGCCGTGCGTTGCTGACGTCACGTTCCCATTCTCTGTACGTGGGACTATGCCGGGGTGGTGAACGTCATTCCTGGAGAGCTGCAGCCCTGCAGAGTTTTGCTTCAACCTTAATCAAACGCACCTGAAAAAGCTAATCAAGGTCTGAAGAGTTACTAGAAAGATACAGGCAGGTCAGTTTTAATTAGGGTTGGAGCTGAACTCTGTAGGACTGCGGCTCTTCAGGACTGGAGTTCGCCACCCCTGGACTATGCGAATGAAAGTATTCGCGCTGTTCAGAGATTTATAACTTTATATTGTGTGCGTTGATGCCATAAAGTGAGTTTCTATTCCCATTTCTATTTAATATTTAAGATTACCGTGTTTGTGTGCTATCTTGTGCTATATTGTGACTTATTGCGAATGTCGCACAGCTAGATTCATGTCACTTCTACTCATTAATTGTTTGCACGCAGTGTGTATTATGTTTAGCCCTTCTAACGAAATATTTTCTGCTCTATTGTGTATTGTATAGTAGTTGAATACTATGAGGTGTTCAATCGGTAATACTTGCTAAAATCTGTGACGCACTTCATATTTAGTCACGTTTTCAAACATGTGATGGTGCTTAGGGGCAGTTACTACTGCTTTAACGATGCTGGTATTTGCACGTTACTGTTTAGTTTATTTACTGTTTAAGAGGGCATGGGACAAATAAACATTTAAACCAGTGCGTCATTTTCTGAGTACTGCGTAAGTGCAAGTGCCGGTCATTTTAAGAATCAATTTCCAGCAGATGGACATGAAGGAAAAGGTAAGCACTATAAATCTATGTTTATTCATTGTTTTTGTTGATATAACGTTAGATATCATGTGAGATGAGTAGTGTTTTGTATTTTTGTGAATCTTGTGTATGATTTTCTACATTAATTTCGTAAATAAATTCCCTGTTTGGTTAGTTTATGTCATGGTCTGAGGTAACATTAACTGCTAAAATCCTGAGATAAAATTGTGTTCTTTCTTTTTAGTTTAGTTTGAAATGTAACACAATAACCTATACAGTATTCACTGTCAAATTATATAAACTTCAACCGTAATCTTTGTGTGACTGCCTGCCACTACTTGCTTCATGATGCTCATGCTAGCCATATTGTAATTTTGACTATAAACTTCTGTATAAATGTCTGATTAGACTGAGATTAACTTTCTTTAGGTCCTGACTGCCAATGAACCAGTCAATGATTCAGTGAGTTGCTTATCAGAAAAGATGCTCATTTGTTACTACGTAGTTGATTAAATGTCAAAATGTTAAATTCATTGTCGTAAAACTAACATACTTTTTTTTTTTTTAATCAGATTTGGCTCCTGTTTTTTTCAGTACTAAAAAGCTTATATATGCTACAAGACCAGTAGTGCTGCTATTGGTGTTTTTGTAATGTTGACTCTTTCCTCTTTAGACACATCTGCATATCGTCCAAACCATCTCCAAGTGAATGGCAGCAAGGATCCAGAATCAAGAGATAATCCATCCTGAAGACTGTGTTTCATAGGAATCAGCGAATCCTGCATGGGTGAAAAACTCATTCCCAGCAAACTAAACCTCAATTGCAGCAAACATGCCCATTTGGGGCCTGTGTGGGCCCACTGCGGGCAGAAAATTCAGGCCGCACGGGCAGCGTGCTGTGGTCCCCGATACCGGGGTGAAATGCGGGGCATGTGTAGGCCCAAAAATGTGGGTTAAGTGTGTGCTGGCTCACACAAAGCAGAGTGGGCCCCCAATAGGGCCAATTGTGGATCCATAACAATTCCCACAGTATGTCCACACTGTGGGCGGCTGGGCGTAGGCACAGTGGGGCAAGTGTGGGCACTGTGGGGCAAGTGTGAGCTGAGTGTTGCAGTGGGGCAAATGTGTTGCTTTTACTTTGTACCTGCAAAATGCCACAATGTTACTATTAATGCATATGCAGAATAATTGCACATTGAAAGTAGAAGTAATAAATTACGAGTCATACATTTCAAATACTTTCATTTACTTACAGCCATGTAAAAAAAAAAAAAAAAAATGCAGAAAACACTACTGTTCAAAAATGTAGGGTCGGTAAGATATGTCAGTGTTTTGGAAAGAACTCCCTTATGCTTACCAAAACTACATTTATTTGATCAGAAATACAGATAAATTATGAAAAATTACTGTTTTATCATATTCTAAAATGTATTTTATTTTTTATGTTGAAGCTGAATTTTCAGCAGCCATTACTCCAGTCTTCAGTGTATTAAAATATGCTAATTTGGTGCTCAAGAAATAATTCTTTTCATCAGCAGTCCTGCAAACTGTTGTGCTGCTTTATATTTTTGAGGAAACCATGGCATTTTTTTTTTTCAGGATCCTTTCAATAATGCTTTTAAAAGAGCAGCATTTATTTGAAATAGGATTTTTGTGCAACAATATAAAAGTTTTTTATCAGTTTAATGCATCCTTGCTGAATAAAAACAATTTCTTACACATTTAAAAAAAAAAAAAAATGGTTAAATTAAAAAAATAATAATAAAAAATACTGACCCCAAACTACTGAACAGTGGAATATATTAAATAATTTTATAGAACAGAGCAATGATCAATTATAACTAAATCAGAATGTTAAGTAGATTATAAATCAATCCCAGATTTGATGACCTGGACACACCGGGTGTTACGAATCTGGTCGGTGACCTGCGGTCCGCTCACCACCAGATGTCGCTCTCGCTCCATCATCACACACTGACTGTTGCATTACACCCCGGACTACATCTCCCAGTATCCATCGCGCTGATTGCGTCAGTACCCGTGACCAATCAGCAGCGCTATAAAAGCCCCGGTCTTTCCCCTCGCAAGCCACGGAGTATTGTTGTTGTGTTCTTTGTTAGCGTTCCTAGTTTCCTAGTTTCCTAGTTTCCCAGTTTCCTAGCTTCCTTAGTTCCTTGTTCCCCTGTGTTTAGTTCCCTCGCCTGGCCATCACGTCTCGACTGTCTCGCCGCCTGCCTTCTGGACTCTAGCTCGTTTATTGGTTTATTCTCTCGTCTCTTCCCTTCATGGATTACGCTCGCCACGGATCGACCCTCGCCTGTTTCACGGACTTCTATTGTGCCTAGCCCTAACATATCTGTTTGCTGTTGTTTTGACCCTGCCTGTTTGACCATGTCTCTGCCTCGTCCCATCAATAAAAGCTCGCACATGGATCCACTCGCCTCTCGTCTCACTCATACCGTTACACCGGGGGCCGGATGTTTTTCCATATATATAACAAAATATATTTGTCCTATATTTCATTACTCTTATACATTACATTCAATTGGCCTTTACACTACCAGTCAAAAGTTTTTAAACAGTATGATTTTTAATGAAGTCTCTTCTGCTCACTATGCCTGCATTTATTTAGCAAAAACAGTAAAATTTAGAAATATTTTTACTATTTAAAATAACTCTTTTCTATCTGAATATATTTTTAAAATGTGATTTAATCCTGTGAATTCAAAGCTGAATTTTTTAGCATCATTTCTCCAGTCACATGATGCTTCAGAAATCATTCTAATATTCTGTTTTGCTGCTCAAAAAACATTCATTATTATTATTATTATTATTATTATTATTATTATTATTATTATTATTATTATTATGTTAAAACCAGCTGAGCAGATTTTTTTTCAGGGTTGAAATAAAAACCTTTTGTAACATTATAAATGTCTTTAATATTACTCTTGATCAATTTAAAGCATCCTTGCTAAATAAAAGCATTAATTCTATAATTTCTTTAAAAGAATTTAGAATTAGCTTCAAACAATCCCAAATGCGGTTGTAAACAATCCCAGCTGCGAAAGAAGGGTCTTATCTAGCGTACCGATTGGTTATTTTCATAAGAAAATTATAATTTATATACTTTTTTTAATGTCAGACGCTCGTCTTGTCTTACTCTGCCTGGACTGTTTTTGTTCTGGTTCATGACAGTTAGGGTATGTTGGAAAAACTCCCATCTCATGTTCTCCCTCAACTTCTGAATCGTCCTATATTTTACCTTTTTTGCTGAGGGTGTTTGATCTTTGCAAAGACTGGGTCGGTACTTCTGCGGCGATGTAGGATGATTTTGAAATTATTTTTGAAGTTGAGGGAGAAAATACGATTGGAGTTTTTTGACATACCCTAACTGTCTTGAGCCAGAATACACAGAGTTCAAGGAAAGAAAGGCAAGATGAGCGTTTGATATTAAAATTATTTAAATTGTATTTTTATTATTTTATTTATTTATTTTTTTTATGAAAATAACTGATCATTTTGCTAGATAAGACCCTTCTTCCTTGGCTGGGATCATTTACAACCACATTTGGGATCGTTTAAAGCCACATTTAAAATACAAAAAACATCCAAACCAGTTTAAGAGTAACAATTTAATCAATGTTCAACAAATAATAAAAAAAAATGTACATAATACAGAAAAACAAATGATAAAACTTGGCTTATTGAATATCAGGTCCCTTTCTACAAAAGCGCTTTTTGTACAGTTGTGTTCAAAATAATAGCAGTGTTTTTTAAAACGTGAGTAAAGCTCAAATCCTTATAATATTTTTTTTTTTTATTTCCATTCATTGGGAACACTGCACATTATATTTTACATCAAAACATGAAGAAAAACTATCAATATTTTAATTACTTTACAGAAAATGAAGGAAAAAATGATATTGGGCTGTTAAAAAAAAATAGCAGTGTCTGCATTTTTCATTGCAAACTCAAATATTTACTCAAACTGAAAAAAAAAACGTTAAGATTTAGCATTCCTGTGAATCACTAAACTAATATTTAGTTGTATAACCACTGTTTTTGAGAACTGCTTCACATCTGTGCTGCATGGAGTCGACCAACTTCTGGGTATTCCAGCCCAGGATGATTTGACAACCTTCCACAATTCCTCTGCATTTCTTGGTTTTGCCTCAGAAACAGCATTTTTGATGTCACCCCACAAGTTTTCTATTGGATTAAGGTCCAGAGATTGGGCTGGCCACTCCATAACCTTAATTTTGTTGGTCTGGAACCAAGATGCTGCTCGCTTACTGGTGTGTTTGGGGTCGTTGTCTTGTTGAAACACCCATTTCAAGGGCATTTCCTCTTCAGCATAAGGCAGCATGACCTCTTCAAGTATTTTGATAAGCAAATTGATCCATGATCCCTGGTTTGCGATAAATAGGCTCGACACCATAGTAAGAGAAACAGCCCCATATCATGATGCTTGCACCACCATGCTTCACGGTCTTCAGAGTGTACTGTGGCTTGAATTCAGTGTTTGGGGGTCGTCTGACAAACTGTCTGCGGCCCTTGGACCCAAAAAGAACTTACTTTCATCAGTCCACAAAATCTTTCTCCATTTCTCTTTAGGCCAGTCGATATGTTCTTTGGCAAATTGTATCCTCTTCAGCACATGTCTTTTTTTTAACAGTGGGACTTTGTGGGGGCTACTTGCCGATAGATTAGCCTCACACAAGCGTCTTCTAATTGTCACAGTACTCACAGGTAACTTCAAACCATCTCTGATCTCCCTGGAGCTGATCATTGGCTGAGTCTTTGCCATTCTATTGTTCGATCCATTCGAATAGTAGTCTTCCATTTTCTTCCACGTCTCTCTTGTTTGGCTTTCCATTTTAAAGCATTGGAGATCATTTTCTGCATTTCTTTATGTTTTCCCCTCTCCAATCAACGTTTTAATTAAAGCACGCTGTTCTTCTGAACAATGTCTGGCACAACCCATCTTTCTCAGGTTTTCAGAGAGAATTGCATGTACAACATGTGCTGGCTTCATCCTTAAATAAGGGCGACCTGAATGACACCTGTTTCTTCACATAACAAATGACCTCACTGATTGAACTCCACACTGCTATAATTTTGAACACGCCCCTTTTACTTAATTATTTAATTACACAGACTCAGGAGCATTCATATCATGTGATTATGATTACATTATCTTAAACGAATCTATCCGTCAAGATTACATAAGATTACATGTTATAAACATAAGCCATGGCTAAAAGACAAAGGGGGAGGTGTTTCGACAATTTATAGCAATATTTTCCGTGTTTCTCAGAGAACAGGTTTCAAGTAGAACTCGTTTGAAGTAAAAGTCCTTCATGTAACATTATCCAGAGAAACTAGTATTAATAATAAATCCCCCGTGACGTTTGTACTTGCTACTGTATACAGGCCACCAGGGCACCATACAGACTTTCTTAAAGAATTTGCTGATTTTCGTTCTGTGTTAGTGTTGGCTACAGATAAGGTCTTAATAGTGGGTGACTTTAACATCCATGTTGATAATGAAAATGATGCACTGGGAGCAGCATTTATAGACATTCTGAACTCTACTGTAGTTAGACAACACATGTCAGGTCCCACTCATTGTCAAAATCATACTCTGGAGTTAATACTGTCACATGGAATTGATGTAAATGTTGTTGAAATTCTGATTTTAAAATGTATACGATATTTAATAGGGAGCCAGTGCAGTGTTGACAGAACCGGGCTAATATGGTCATACTTAGCAATCTTTCCTTCGAAAACCACATTTCTAGCATTTGCAAAACTGCTTTTATTCATCTCAAAAATATCTAAATTACGACCTATGCTCTCAGTGTCACATGCTGAAACTTTAATCAATGCGTTTATGACCTAAAGGTTAGACTATTGTAATGCTTTACTGGGTGGTTGTTCTGCACGCTTAATAAACAAACTCCAGCTGGTCCAAAATGCAGCAGCTAGAGTTTTTACTAGAACCAGAAAGTATGACCATATTCCCCGGTTCTGGGGAACAATCTACCCAACACTGTTCGGGACGCAGACACACTCTGTCAGTTTAAATCTAGATTAAAGACCCATCTTTTTAATCTGGTTTACACATCAACATATTTCTATAACTCAAATCCGTTAAAGGATTGTTAGGCTGCACTAATTAGGTCAACCGGAACCGGGAACACTTCCCATAACACCCGATGTACTCATGCAACGTCAGAAGAATGGCATCTACGCTAATATTAGTCTGTTTCTTTCTTATTCCAAGGTCACCTTAACCACCAGATCCAGTCCGTATCCAGATCAGATGGTCACTGCAGTCCCCCGGATCCAGTCCGTACCCGGCCCAGATGGTGGATCAGCACATAGAGACGACCTCTACAGCCCTGAATGTCAGCAGAGACCACATCGACTAGATGAGCCCCAGAGACGGATCCCCAGTGAAGACCTCGTCACCTAGACAGCCGTCGGAGAACTGGCCCCCCCGACTGAGCCTGGTTTCTCCCAAAGTTTTTTTTCTCCATTCTGTGGAGAAACACCGATGGAGTTTTGTTCCTTGCTGCTGTCGCCTCTGGCTTAGGTTAGACACTTTTTCTTCAAATGATATTGTATTCTATTTGAACTGAACTGAGCTAGGTGGTGACATCATTGAATCCAATGATGAACTGCCTTTACCTGAAAACTGAGTGTTTACTGTTGCCCTTTTACATTATTGATGCACTATTTCCTATTTAATACTGTACAGCCACTTTGTCACAATTCTGTATTGTTAAAAGCGGTATATAAATAAAGGTGACTCCACTGATTTGAGTCTTACTTCACAGGCAGGTCCTTCAGGGTGTTTTTCCTACCACTGCTATGCTGATGACACTGAGCATTGTAGTAAAGGGGACTCACGTCAACAATGACGTTGTGATTTTTGGGTCACATGTCACTCAAGGTGCAGATGTGAGTATATCAGATGACCAGTTCCCACCTTGCTTGGTTCAATGCATCAGTCAAGGACTGTTAATTCGGCAATAGGTTCAATAATTTGAGCACTCCGCTCAATTGCACTCTGGAGGGAGTTGGTCAACTGAGTTATCTGAAAATTTGATGGTTTAGCTAGCTAGTAGAGCCTTGGATCATCGACACAAGAAAGACACAATTGTAATAAAATTAATTAAATTTATTAACAATAGATATGCAAGAGTAAATACAACAACTAGTGATAAAACCGATAAATGAATATGCACTGCTAATAGATAATAGGCAACTACACATGAAAGAAAGTATCAAATAAGTCATAAAACAAATAAATGGAGTGAATACAGAATGGCAGAATGCAATGCTGTTGAGCTGAATGTAGCAATGGAAGAGATTTCTATGGTAATGTTGCTTATGAAAAACCACTTAATGGCTCTGGTAGACTTAACAATAAATGCAATATAGCTATTGTTTGTAATGCTGACCCCAAGTAAATGTTATCTAAACAGGTTAGAAAACATAGGCTGCAGGTATAAACTAAGCAAAGGTCTTTAGGATAGAGGTTTGGTAAGTTTATAGTTATGTTCCACATGTTCAATTTAAGGTCTCCAAACATAGGTATGAATGGATTTGAATGGATCTCTGTGGCCTTTCTTTGTTTCGGCTGCTGCTGTTGCATCCAGAGTTCTGAAGAAATTTTTATGGCAGTCATTCCTAATCCTTAGGATTAATGAAGGTCAACCCATAGTCCAGTGAGAAGTCCTCTTTTAGGTGGTAGTGGGTGCAGAAGGTCTCCCTCCCTGTCCTGCTGGAGGTGTCTGGCAGTTGTCTTGGCATCTTATCTGATGTTTCTGAACATTTGTTTATTCTACTCCACCAAGATCCAATCACAGTGTTCACTACAGCATGATGATCCAACGATACCTGCATGGATCTCAGACTGCCTGGTGGACATCTAAGCATGGATGAAGTAACATCACCTACAGAACAGCCACGGGCTCTGCACCCTCCTACCCCTGCTCGCTGTTATGAGTCTACACCCCCTCGAGAAGCCTGCTTGAGCAGTGAGCAGTGAGCAGCGCCTCGTTGTTTTATCGCAGAGAGGCACAAAATCACTCTCAAGGAAGTATTCTTTCACTGTTCCTCACTGGTGGAATGACCAACCTAAAACCATAAGGACAGCTGAATCCCTCACAAGTTTCAAGAAACAACTGAAATCTCATCTGTGAAAAAAAAATAAATAAATCTGTTTCTTTTACTTTTTCTGTGCTGTTATCTTCACTTAATATCTTCCTGTCCTAGCCTTTAATGTTTTGAACAATCACTGAAGACTTGCATAATGGACATTTCCCATGTTTATTGACATCTTATGATGATGAATCACTTGTTTTCCTGTCAAATTATTAAATGTAAATTTAAATGTAAATTAATCTTGACTTTTTATACATCAGTTTTGATTGGTTCATTCTTTATTTTATTTCAATCTAAAGCAGTTTTAGCTAGAGAGGAAGTCAAACTATAAGGTTCATAGCAGCAGAACAGAAAGACACTTTTCATGTACTAACTAAACTTCTAACTAACACTTCTAACTTATGGCCACATACAAGACATTTCTTTACTCAACAGATCAAACAACCTCTCTGAAAAAAAAAAAAAAAAAAAAAACACAGCAGGTTTCAGAATGACTCAGATCCTGCGTATGTTCTAGATTCACACCTCAAGAAAAAATGCAAAGTTTTTTTCCATATACAAAACAATTGAGCTATAGGTAATTCAGTTGAATTACAACTGTACCTTTCAAATATTATCAATGTTAAATAATAAACATGGAGTTTTTCACTGTCAGGAAAGTCTATAAGAAGTCTAAAGGACAGAAGACCATTTATGTGTATCTATAACATGCACACAGAGAATGAGCATGTGAGCTAGGAGGGTCAAAACTGTTGTGGAAGGATACACAGGTTGAGTGTGTTCAAAAGATAGTCTTATTAGATTAGACATTGAACAACTGAAGAAAATGTTACACATGTTTGTTTTGTTCTGTTTGTGCTGGGGGAGTCTAAACAGTAAGTTATAATTGTTTTTTTTTTTTTTTTTGTTTTTTAAAGGCTTAATATATTATCTGTTTTAGAACAGAGTAACAAACTACTGCTACTTATCAGACTAGACTATTTTCACTTTGCTGTTATCTCAGATCAAATTAGACAACTAAGGTATTGTGAGATCTTGAAATTTTTACACTGTAGTTTAAATTGTAATAATGCCTGGAAAAGTCATGAAAGGTACTAAAATGGTAAAAGTCACGGAGAATAAACGTCCATAGTTAAAAAAACAACCACAGTAAGTGAATCTTCCACTGAGCCACTTTCTCATCTCAAGCCATTTGTTTGGTTGTTTATTTGTATGCTTGTTTGTTTGTTTTGTTTCTGATTTTTAAATATATTAACATAAACAATTGTTACCAGACACATGGAAATCCTGCTCAGCAAACTCTTAAAAATGATCATGAATAATAACAAAAATCTCATTGGTCAAAAAGCAATTCACATATAGTCACACATTTCAAAGTGCAGCTGATTTCAAGCTTAGTAAACCATCAGGAGCCTTAACCTGTCTAAAATCTGTTTTGTTTGTACTGAAGGTGTATTTGTTGCTCTGACAGATGAAATTAGGTCAGTGTCAGTGATAGAGGGAAATTCCGTCATTTTACGCATGGATGTTACTGAAATACAAGACGACGACAATATACTGTGGAAATTTGGAGCTGACCATTCTCTCATAGCTAAAGTCAACAGAGATAAGCAAATCTTCTTCACTTATGATAGACCTTATGGACTATTTAGAGACAGACTGAAGCTGGACAAACATACTGGATCTCTGATCATCACAGACATCAAAACTCAACATGCTGGACATTATCAACTCGAGGTAATCGGTGCAAAATGGTCATCAAAAACATTCAATGTTTTTGTCTATGGTGAGTAGAAAAGAAAATCACATATTCTTATTAATAATTAATTCATTAATAATATATTATTTTGGACTCAGAGGTCCACTTATAATGTTTTTTTTTGTTTTTTTTTTTTTTTTTTTAAGATTTTAACATCAAAAACATGATCATTTTAAAGTCAGAGGCTATTTTCTGTTCTGTTTTGACCCCCCTCATCGCTCACTGTTATGACTGGATAACAGTCGTGTATATTTGACAGCCTATATTCTTTACAGATGGATGCATATCAAACCAGAGCCGATCCTCCCTATACGCAAAATACGCAAGCTGCGTAGGGTCCCCGAAACACCAGAAGGCCCACTTGCTCTCAAAGATGATTTATTTTTAGTTTCGTTTTGAAGTGGGTCAGCGATTATCAAAACATGAATGTTCATTTCTTTTAATGTGGTGCGCTGTCGCCCTTTCAACATAACAATCAGTCAAATCATGTAACGTGAATGTGATTCAGTTGAGCGAATTAACATTTAAAACAAGTTGATAGCGTACTGAGCTGCGGAAGAGACAGCTGTTTCCCAAGCGCTTTCCTTGAGCGCGATTCGAGATAGGGTGAAACACAGACAAATGCAACACAGCTTTGCGTATAGGGCCCCCTGAATTCCAAGGTCAGCAATGTATTAACAAAGACAAAGCTATCGTGAGAACATAATAAAAAAAGCTACTCACACTTATATGGTGTGTTGTTACTTTTGGATGTAATATAGTCGTAACAGCATTGTCTTTTAGTTTCAATCTTTCTGAAAATCTTATGTCGAATTGTGCCTTGTTTGTTAACGAATCCATGGTGTCACGAAACTGGTCCATAATATATATATATATATATATATATATATATATATATATATATATATATATATGAATATGAACAGGCATCTGGAATAATTAAATTTATCAGTTTGATGGTGGACTGTAATCCAGAATGAATTGATGAATTATGTTTTTATGAAACGTGACTGAAATTAAATTACATTCCAGTTTTAAATGTGCATCTGATAGCCTATGTGGGATTACACAAGATTTGTATTTGCAAGATAACCACCAGTTCTAAGAAAGAATAAATTGCTTTTTGGGTTAAAATAATTTGTTTTTATATGTATGACATTTGAATGGCTTCACAATTAGAGATTAGACTGTGCAGAAACTGAAATTTAGGCTACATGCTAATACACACTATATACATATCATCATGCAATGCAGATGTTGTTAACATTAACAATTTGAGAACAAATTGTAACAATAATAATAGTTCACAGGGTTTGATGCAATATGA
>NW_026129346.1:42729-65059 GCF_022985175.1 Labeo rohita | reverse complement strand
CTTGGATTATTCCATATCAGTTCTAGGGGTTTATGGTCTTTTGCTAAACACAATAAAACAAGACGAAACTGTTAGCTAACAAGACATTTAAAAGATACTTTAGTTTAAAAACCTGTAATATTGAGTTAATACATATTAAAAACACAAACCAACATGTTCTTATCTCTGAAAGTTTATCCAGTTTCCTCAGGAATTTAAATTTCATTGGTTTTTACAACCAGATGCTGCACAATGTTGTTGAAACTTATTAATTATTGTTGTGAGTGATGACAGAACATTCCAAGATGGCAGACGTAATGACAACAGATCTGGAGTGATTGAATGTGGCATCTACCTATACATATCTATAATACAACCAAACAACTCACTGAGAGCAGAAACTACGGTAATGCAGGACTGTCAGTCATCGGTCGTGGGCGGAGCCTAAACAATGTGACATCACACTGCTCAGAGAATCAAAACAGCAGGACTAATGAGACTGATTTGTTTTAATGGGGATTAAAAAAATAAGGAGTGGGTGGATTTTTATCATTGTAGGGTGGTTGTGCTCACACATAAACACATATTTATGTCCAAACACCATGGAAAAGTGGATTTTGCATTATAGGTGCCCTTTCTTTCAGTCTGTGAGCGCATGGATGTCTGTCCACATACATTGGTGGTCAATGTTTTTAAACTGGTCTTCAATCCTCAGTTTGTAGTCAGTAAACATGATCACATTCAGCAGTCACAGCAGAAATGAGAGACAAAATTTAACTGAAGTCTATTCAAAAGTTAGTATGAATCTATTCTAAGAAGGCTGGAAGCTGTATTAAAAACAAACAATGGTAAATACACTAATAAGATACTGGCTATTTCTAATGTGTTCACATTATGTTCTCTATCCTCTGTGCACTTAAAGGGGTAGTTCACCCAAAAATGAAAATTACCCCAAGATTTACTCACCTCAAGCCATCATAGATGTATATGAATCTCTTTTCAGACAAATATAATTAGCTATATTAAAAAATGTCCTGGCTCTTAAAGCTTTATAACGTGGGGTCAGACTCAAAGGAGAATTAAAATATACTACTGTAACATTACTAGTCATGTGAAATGATGTAAGATACTCACTTCAGTGAGTTGAGTTGACAGTGTTTATCCTGCAGTAGAGCAGCGATCTGATTCACTCGTGTGTCTCCTAGTTCATGTCCACTCAGATTCAGCTCTCTCAGGAGTAACGGGTTTTTACCCACAATTCCAGTCACATACTGACAGGCTTCATCTGCAGCAGGACCCAAAAACCTGCAGAAGAGAAGATAAAAAAGGAATCAATTTATTTAACTGATGTCTGTGTTGATGCAACAGTAATTCTGCTCATTATGAGAGAAACTGCAGGTTCAGGTTCAGACATATTTGTGTGTGCTGAATTATCACCAGTCCTCTCCTGACACACAATACATGTTTGTGGTCTGTTATATAATGTGCTGAATACCAGCACATCTAGTGACCCAAAATGTCTGATTAACCTATAACTTTGAACACAACTAAACTGTGTTGATATTTATCATCAAAACAACAGCAGCTGCAGCATCTGATCTTTTAGGCTTGATCATTTTCAACATCCTTGAAGCAACAAATGATGTACCTTAGTGAAATAATATAATGTAATATAATATTGTAGTGTTTCTGTATGTCATATGTTCTTTAACATACGTGCTCGTAAAGATGCCAGCAGACGGAAATGTTGGAACGCTCACAAGCTGTTTATTATTGCTTCCATCACCCGTGGTTGCATACTACTGCAATTCAATATATGGGAGGGGCGTCACCTCCTGTGTCGTCACAGGTCAAACCAAATACATTACATCACTTCTTTTCTTTTTTTTTTTTTTAACTATACAGCTTTGCAACTTGTAATACACACAGTATCATTTGTTTCTTATGATAACAAAACATTATCTTTAACTCTTGTAGAAAATTCTCTGCGAAACTCCATCTTTGGGTAACATGAACACTTTACATTTAAAGTCCGAACAGTCTTTGTTTTTGAAACAGTCCGAACAGTCTTTGTTTTTGAAACAGTCCGAACACCTGCTTTGAACAATCTGTGCAACTTTTAAGTACTCTACACAGTCTACCTAAACATAGTCAGAGAGGTAGGCAGGAGGCCTACGGTTATGCCTGACAGGATATCTCTGAGGGACTGTACATGAGTCAGGTTCTTCTGTCTCATTTTCAAATCCGAGCTCAAACAAAAGATCTGGTGTCTCCTGGTTGAGTCTCTTAAAGAACGAACAATTCCTTGTAATGGAGTGTCCATGTCCTTCTGCAGTTACCATTGTACCTTTGACTTTGGTGACTGTAAGTGGCTTTGCGTTGTATGGCGTAGTTAGTTTGTTCCGCTTTTGTTGCCGACACAACACTGTGTCACCTGGTTTGATGTTGATGTGTACGGCATGTCTTCGGGTGTCCGAAAGGGCTTTCATTTTATCCTTTGCCCTTTTGTCTTTTGCACGGATGTCGTCATCTACATTGGTGGTACTTGAAGTAGCTATAAGAATTTTTGTACGCACCTTCCTGTTGAAGATCAACTCAGCAGGTGAAGTCCCTGTAGTGCAATGAAGTGTGGACCTGTACTCGCAAAGGAAGACATTTAACTGTTATTTCCACGGGATACCTTGAGTGTGTGCAGTTCGGATGGCTTTTCCTAGAGTGCGCATGAACCGCTCTGCCGTGGCGTTTGCTTGTGGCCACAAAGGGGTTATCTTCCTATGGTGGAATCCAAAGCAATCAGCAAACTGTGTGAACAAACTGCTGTTAAAGGGAGGGCCATTGTCCGTTTTAAGCACACTGGGAATTCCGAACATAGAAAAAACCTCATCAAGAACGGGTATCACCGCGGTCGTTGAAGTACTGTGAAGAATTTTAACCACAGGATAACACGTGTAGTCATCTATAACGACCAACAGATACTCCCCGGATGGTAACGGTCCGTAGAAATCTGCGCTTAGATTGTGCCATGGTGCTTCTGGCAATTCAGACATATGAAGCGGCTCAACATGGATAACGGGGTTATTCACCTGACACGCAATACAATTTGTGATCATGGCTTCGACTCTTCGATCGATATTGGGAAACCACACTTTCTCTCTCAGAAGACTTTTGGTCTTAGCGACACCTTGATGACTCTCATGGGCGAGCTGTAATACTCTTTGCTCCAGAGTAAAAGGTATGACTATTCTGGAACCTCTGAGTATGAGGTCATCATTCGACGACACTGTGAGCTCAGAACTGACATTTTTGTAGTGTTTTAGGGTGTCTGCCAAAAGTGGTTCACGAGCAATTATGTGCCATGAGTTGTTTCTGATGTGTGAGCAGACCTGCTGAAGAATAGCATCTTTTTTTGTCTCGGTTTTTATCTCGTCTAGTGTCATGGCTTTTGGTGTGGCCTGCAGTGCCATGAAATTGACGTACTCCTCTGCTACCTTAGATGCCCTTGTATTGTGTTTTGTGTCTAAGGAAACAGGATGTCTGGACATGAAGTCAGCAGGATTGTCAGTTCCTTTCCTGTACTCAATTCTGAACTGGTATGGCTGGAGTCTGAGACCCCACCTTTCAATTCGAGCTGGTGGCTTCGATCTTGGATTATTCCATATCAGTTCTAGGGGTTTATGGTCAGTTACTAGAGTAAAAGGATGTCCGTAAAGATACAAGTGAAAATGTTCACAGCTCCATACAATAGCTAGAGCTTCGCGTTCAGTTTGCGAGTATCGTTTTTCAACGTCACTGAGTGCACGACTGGCGTATGCAATGATGCATTTTTGTCCATTTTGCATTTGAGACAAAATAGCACCGAGGCCAACCGGGCTAGCATCAACAACGAGTTCAGTGTCCTTTGTAGGATCGAAGTAGGACGTGGTGGTGGCACTGGCTAAAGCATCTTTGAGCTGCTGAAGAGCTTGCTTGTGCGTATCGCCCCATTGCCAAGATGTGCCTTTTTTAGTCAGGTCGCGAAGAGGTGCACTAATCGTCGAAAAGTCCTGTATGAACCGTGCACAGTAGTTCGCCATGCCGAGTAAGCTTTGGATTTCCCCAGGATCTTTGGGTTCACTGGCTTGTAGAATGGCTGCAACCTTTTTGGGGTCTGCAGAGATACCACTGGCAGAAAAGATAAATCCGTAGAACTCAAGTCTGTGCTTGTTAAACTCACACTTTTCACGATTAAGTGTAAGACCACTGTCCTTTAGTCTTTGAAAAACAGCACGGAGAGCGTCATCGTGTGTTCTTTGTGAGACGCCGTATACAATGATATCATCACTGAGGTTTTTTACACCTTTTATGCCTTGCAGTGTTTGCGCTATGGCATTCTGGAACACCTCTGCTGCAGAAGATATGCCAAAGTTTAGGCGTTTGTATCTCCTTAGTCCCAGATGTGTCGTAAATGTAGTAATGTATCGGCTGTCTGGGTGAAGTTCCAGTTGATGGTAACCAGCCCTGAGATCAAGTTTTGAGAAGACTTTTGCACCATTTAGCTCTTGTATGACATCATCAATAGTTGGTGTTAAATGACGCTCACGTTGTATGGCTGTATTGGCCTGGCGCATGTCAACACATATTCTGACTTTATCAGGATCTTTTGGTTTTGGTGGAGTTACAATTGGAGAAACCCAAGGCGTTGGACCTGTTACAGCTTCTATTATGTCGTCATTTGCCAGCTTTTGTAACTCAGCTTCCACTTTCTGTCGAATGTGAAATGGCACTCGTCTATGTGGCTGACATGTAGGTTGGACGTCAGGATTGATATGCAGCTTCACTTGAAAGTTTTTCAGTTTGC
Organism: Labeo rohita; assembly: GCF_022985175.1. Lineage (NCBI taxonomy): Eukaryota > Metazoa > Chordata > Actinopteri > Cypriniformes > Cyprinidae > Labeo > Labeo rohita. The sequence goes on along the minus strand of NW_026129346.1, from coordinate 60,243 downwards.
CTATTCCTTTGAACAGTTCTGGATAGCTTTCAACAAGTTCATCAGCTACTGTGCGTATTGTGTTTGTATAATTAACAGCACTGGTTATATTTATTAGTCCAAGCTCTTGTGCTGTTCCATAGCTTAGGAGGGTGTGGCCATCGTTCTGAAGAACATAGAACTTGGTTTCCGTAGTGCTATGTGATGCTTGAACATTGCACTGGAATACACCAATGATAGGCAGAGCACTGTCAGAGCCATACGCAAAAATTTTAATTGTCGCTGCTCTGAGCTGTGGCTTGGGTGTGAGTTTATCAAACACTGCTTTGCTGATAATATTTACAGCAGCTCCCGAATCTATCAGAGCTGTAACTTTGGTGCCATTTATTTCAATTTGTGTCTGAGGCTGTTGCTGGCATGTATTGCTGTTCAAAACAAACACATAAGCGTCCTCGCTGCTCGACGAATCATCTTGTGCTTGGCTGGTGCATGCTGTTGCGACTTGCTTGACCCTTCGCAGTTTGTTGCGTTGTTTGTGATGGGGATGGTCATTATGTTTAGCGTGCTGAGTGGGTGTCTTAGTGCTGGACCGACACACTTTTGCGTAGTGATTTAACTTTCCACACGCTTTGCATTCTTTCCCTTTAGCAGGGCAAGCACCTTGATGTGGATATGTTCTACACTGACTGAGTGTTAGGTGTCAGTCTGCTGGTGGTTTTGAATTCAGTTTGTTGCTTATGATTGTGATATAATGCATTGACAACACCCGCTTGTTCAATTCCTGCTGCTTGTTGTTCAGAAATTTCTAGTGTTCTGCCATGATCTAGCAGAGCCTCTAAAATCAAGTCTGGTTCTCTGAGTGCTTTTCTACGCAGCCTGGATGAAGTACAGCTTTGTATCAACTGTGCCTTTATCTCACAGTCAACATCAGCAAAATCGCAGTCTTTTGCAAGCATTCTGAGTCTAGTTTGGTACGTGTCCAGTTTTTCTCCAGGTTGCTGCACAGCTTTTCTAAATTGATAAACAAGGTACTGCGTATTCTTTTTAGGAGAAAAATAGACGTTTAATTTCGTTTTTGTTTCTGCATAGCCGTCTTCTTCTGCTGCAAACGTGTCATAGATGTCATGCACGCGTTCACCAGCGAGGTGCAGTAAAAGCGCTTTTTGTCTAGCGTCGCCGGTAATGTTCATAGCAACGAGAAAGTTTTCAAAACGCTGTATCCATTTTTTCCACCGAGTTCCTAACGAACTGGGGTCCGTTTCTGTGTCGAACTGCTGGATGGGTGCATGATTCATCACTGACTGCATGGCTATGGCTTTGTGTTATGGCTGTGTGCACTCACTCACGCACAGACAGGCTTTCTCCAAAGGCTTCATGCACGCGCTGAGATCGCGGTGATTGCACGTTTATATCCTCGTTGCCATTGTAGTGTTTCTGTATGTCATATGTTCTTTAACATACGTGCTCGTAAAGATGCCAGCAGACGGAAATGTTGGAACGCTCACAAGCTGTTTATTATTGCTTCCATCACCCGTGGTTGCATACTACTGCAATTCAATATATGGGAGGGGCGTCACCTCCTGTGTCGTCACAGGTCAAACCAAATACATTACAAATATAATATAATATAATATAATATAATATAAATTATTCACATGCTTATCATTTATTTTGCATTATTTCTTCATCTCTCACCTCAGTGTCTTGAGTTGACAGTTTGGATCCTGTAGTAAATCATTGAGCTCCTTCACTCCTGATTGTCCAGGATCATTTCCTGTGAGATCCAGCTCTATCAGGTGTGAAGGGTTTGATCTCAGAGCTGAAGCCAGAGCTTTATAACCTTCTTCAGTGATACTGCAGTCTGAAAGTCTAGAACCAGAATGAAAATGTTACATTCAGATGATTAATCAGTTATTCTAGAAACGACCTAAACAACGTAAATCCCTAAACACAATATGTTATTCCTTATTCAAATGAACTAAAGTTTAGCTGTAAAGCAAAATCTGACTAAATTAAATCTAAATATCATTGATTTAAACAAAACAAAACAAAAAAAAAAAAAAAAAAAAAACTTTAAATTGTTAGATGTCAATTCACTTTAGTATCTCCAGCTTACAGTCACTTTCAAGCTTTAACCTTCTGATGCTCCTCATTTGTGAGGTACACTTGTGCTCTTCATGGACAAGAGAGACTGAACACCTGAAATTTATTTTATTTTTTTTTTCAGTAAAATAAATGTAATATATTTTTGTTCCATATAGTACTGTGCAAAAATCTTTTTCCACTAGTATTTTCACAATAAAGGGTTTAAGTCAGTTATTTCTATCTTTTGCTGTAGTGTGTCAGTAGGAAATATCAGTTTACATTTCCAAACATTCATTTTGCCATTAATTTTAATAATCCGGTCAGATTATTTGCACAAGGAGTCTGACAACAGCCAGTGCTCCACACAGAGATCTGATCTCACCATCATTCAGTCTGTCTGAAATAACATGAAGAAACAGAAAAAACTGAGACAGACTAAATCCAGAAGAACTGTGACAACATCTCAAAGATGCTTTAAGAGAGGCTTAAAGTTTTTACACAGTTGCTTACTTTTATTAGGTTATGGATTTGGATATTTATTCAGACATTCTCAAATACTACTTTTTGTCATATTTTAAATATTTTTTGTTTGAAAAGTTGATGTAAAGTCTCAGTTTTTGCATTATTATTACTACAGTCAAACCTTAACATAGAAAAAGCATTTTTACACATAACAGCTGCTGGTTGAGAGAACGCGCCGTATTCGAATCGGGGGTTTGTGCTGTTAAGATAACGAGACGCTATGCCCCCTAAAAAGCTTCACACACAGGCAGAGGAGGTTGAACATTAAGCGATGGCTTGATATGTTGACTTTCTGGTGTTAGACAACAGCAGAAGACCATAATGAGCCTGGTGGAGGAAGTGAAAGCCAGGCAACAAAACATAGAAGGACAAGTGGATTATGTTGCTGGAAAACAGAATATACCAGAATGAATGATATCATAGTCACCGGCTTGGAGATAAAACCACGTTCATATGCCCGGGCGGTGACGACGCTGAATGAAGGGGAGACGAGCGAGCAGGACGATACAACGGTGGAGCAACAGGTGACGGCATTCCTTCACTCAAAGGGGATTGAGTTGGATAGGAGTAACATTGAGGCATGTCATTCACTCCCACGGAGACTTAAAACGGATAGACCAGCCATAATTGTTCGCTTTGCTAATAGGAAGCATAAAACTGAGTTGTTGAAACAGGAAAGACGATTGAAGGGCACGGATGTGTATTTGAATGAACACTTGACTAAGAAAAATGCTGACATTGCCAGACAGGCCCGACTCCTCAGAAGAAAATACAATCAACATGGACTACAAATTGTACAATATTTATTAAGCTGAATGGAACGCCAGAACAAGCCAAAGTGTTAGTCATTAGGCAGTTGGAGGAGCTGGATAAATATAAATGAGTTAAATGAGAGCAAGGTAATGCAGTAAACCCAGTAGTCAATAAAAATAAACAGAATCATAAATTACAACTATGTCAAGTCCAGAAGATAAGCAATCGTTTACATCTGGACTAGATACTTTTGCACATACAGAGTATAAAATGCAGGATATTGAAAATAACATCACTCCTGAAAACAATTTATTTATGAATATTAAAAACAGCTGTCATTATTATACAGACGAGCAATTCAATATAACTTTCCAATCAGAACGTAATATATCAATTATCCACTTTAATAGTAGAAATTTATATGCCAACTTCCAGAGTATTATAGAATATTTGAGACAATTTAAGAATCATTTCAATATCACAGCAATATCGGAGACTTGGATTAATACTGAGAAAGGTGTGGATTTTGTGATTGATGGTTATGAATTAAATTATAAAATAGAAGTGGAGGAGGAGTGATGATATATGTGGACAAGAATGAAGTATAAGGTGGTGGAGAACATGACAGAAGTCATTGATGATTTGTTGGAATGTATTACTGTTGAAATTTGTATGGAAAGGACAAAAAATATTATAGTGAGTTGTATATATAAAACTCCTGGTTCAAATATTGAAATATTTAACGAGTGGATAGAAAAAAAATGTTTACAAAAACAGTACAAAAGACTGTGTTTATATGTGGAGATTTTAATATCGATTTACTGAATCCAAAACTGCATAAAAGGACAGAAGATTTTATAAATATAATGTATAGTATGGGTTTATATCCAACAATCGCCAGACCAAGTAGAATCACATGTCATAGTGCTACATTGATAGACAATATATCTACAAATATTATGGAAAATAACATAGAAAGTGGGTTACTATATTGTTGTAAAGGCTCCTTTAAGACAGAGCTTTTATTCTGACATTGTACGTCACACCACTGAGCAGTATAGTTACACCTGTTGCCAGCTGAAGTTTATATCTGTTGAGTTGATCGCTGAAAGGACATTTACGCCAGTTCATTCGCGTCATTTCCTGCAGCTGTTACTTTGAGGTGTTAAAGATTGAAAGTAAGCCTGTTTGTTCTAATTTTGTGTTTATTGAGATCGGTAGTGAGTTATTTATAACTGCGTCATTCAGACATATATAGACGTGCCAGTAGCCGTTGTTTCTGTTAGTCTAGTTTAATAATGCAGCTCTAGGTGTCACTATTTCCTCTTCATCGAGATATATATTACCATCTTCTATTAGTGATATTGTTAATCATTTACCTGTTTTTATTGTCTACCACTGTAAGCACTAGGAATCTTAAAGAAAAAATTAAGTTCAAATATAAAAGAATAAGATCCTTAGAAAATATAAATGCATTTAAGAAGGAATTACTTAGACAAAATTGGAAAATAGTATACAAAGAAGATGATGTTGATAAAGCATATAATGGATTCTTAAAGATTTTTACATCATTGTATGAAAAAAAATGTCCTGTTAAACAATACATTGATACAAAAAGGCAAAGAAATAGTCCATGGATTACGAAGGGTTTATTAAATGCTTGTAAGAAGAAAAATACACTTTATAGACAATTCATCAACACTCGTACTCCAGAAGCAGAGAATAAATATAAAAAGTATAAAAATAAATTAATTAATATTATGAGAATATGTAAGAAGGAATACTATAATAAAAAAAAAAAGATTATAATAAAAATAATATGAAAGGTTTATGGAATGTATTAAATAATATCATTAGAAATGGAGTCGAGAATAATATATGTTACCCAGAGTATTATATTGATAATGATAGCATAATAAATAATAGGGAAGATGTGGTTAATGGATTCAATAAATTCTTTGTAAACGTGGGACCAGATTTGGTAAAAACAATAGATGACTCAGAAACAATAGAAGAGGTGGATGATTTTTTGGATCGAAATTCAAGCTCTATTTTTCTTAGAGCAGTGGATCGAGAGGAGATAATAGATAGTGTAAGAAAATGTAAAATTAAATCCTCTCTTGACTGGAATAATATTGATATGATTATAATAAAAAAAAAAAGTTATTGAAGAGATTGTGGATCCATTAAACTTTCTTCATTTGTCTTTTCAATCTGGTAAATTTCCAAATAAAATGAAAGTTGCAAAAATAACACCATTATATAAAAATGGGGATAGACATTACTTTACAAATTATAGACCTGTTTCTATACTCCCCCAGTTCTCCAAAGTTCTTGAAAAACTTTTTATAGAAAGACTTGATAATTTTATTGAAACACATAATCTTCTAGTTGATAGTCAATATGGATTTCGGACAAATAGATCAACAACTTTAGCACTAATGGAATTAATTGAGGAAATTACAAATGGTATAGATAAAAAGAAACATGTAGTAGGAATTTTCATAGATTTAAAGAAAGCTTTTGATACCATAAATCACAATATTTTATTACAAAAACTAGAGAGATATGGTATTAGAGGGGTGGGTTTGGACTGGGTGAGTAGTTATCTGACAAACAGGAAACAGTTTGTAGAAATTGGTGAACATAAATCTGTATATATGAACATAACTTGTGGTGTACCTCAAGGATCAGTTTTAGGTCCAAAACTGTTTATAATGTATATTAATGATATGTGTATCCTCATTGAAACAGCAGAGTTTAGCCAAAACTGTTTAATAATGTATATTAATGATATTTGATCAGAGTATCAAATATAAAAATTTATATTATAAAATTTATTTTATTTGCAGATGATACAAATATTTTTTGTTCTGGTGATAATTTACAACAGCTTTTGAAGGTGATGACAATTGAAATGAATAAATTAAAACATTGGTTTGATGTAAATAAATTGTTATTAAATATAAGTAAAACTAAGATTATGTTATTTGGAAGATATAAAACAAATCCTCAAATTGAATTGAAAATTGATAATAAAAATATAGAAAGAGTATATGAAAATAAATTTCTTGGTGTAATTTTAGATTATAAGTTATGTTGGAAACCTCAAATAAAGTATGTTAAAGCAAAATTGGCTAAGACTATAGCTATTTTGAATAAAGCAAGATATATTTTGGACAATAGATCAATGCATATTTTGTATAATACATTTATATTACCGTATTTGAGTTCTTGTGTAGAGATCTGGGGAAATACCTACAAAAGCAATTTACAATCGATATGTATATTACAAAAGAGAGCAATCAGAATTATTAATAATGTGGGATATCTGGAACAGACAAATGTATTATTTTTAAAGTCAGATATACTGAAGTTTATTGATTTGGTTAAATTTAAAACTGCACACGTTATGTTCAAAGCAAGAAATATGTTACTTCCGGGAAACTTACAAAAAATGTTCTTGGAAAGGCAGGGTGGGTATAATTTGAGGGAAGAGTTAAACTTTAAAAATGTTAAAATAAGAACAACTTTAAAAAGTATGTGTATCTCTGTCTGTGGGGTGCAGCTGTGGAATGGTTTGGAGCATGTGTTAAAGCAATGTATAAATATTAAACAGTTTAAGACATGGTATAAAGCCATTTTACTTAAAGGATATGTGGATATATACAGGTGATTGTGAGGGTTGTGGGGGTTAAAAGGTGGATTGTATGAGAATGGGTGATTGGTTGTTTTGGGAAGAAAGTATTTGGTTGGTGTTTAGTTTTTTGTGGAATTGTTCTCTTACAAAGATATTGGTATAAATAAAAGACATAAGGGAATATTTTGGAATTGTATAGGGGGTGGGAAAATAAGCTTTAGCTTCATCCCACTCCTTTTCGAACATTTTTCTGTAATGTATGAAGTTTTTGGGATGTTTTTTGTTGGCACGGCAACACACATATGTATGTGTATTTGTTTTGATTTTGTTTGTTTTAAATTATGTTTTGTTCAAAATAAAAATGAAAATGAAATGAAATGAAATTATCTGTATCATATAAAGTGATATATAACAAACATGTCTTGACTCCACTAGTTAACATTTTTCTGTTCATCATACTGAGCATTTTCATTATGCATGTTGTTTGTTAGTTTTAGAAGATACTTATTTTAAGCAAAATATAAAAATGGTCCAGACTTCAAGACGAAAACCCTGAACTCCCATACAGTATATTTTATCAGTAAATGTAATGCAAAAACTTAAAAATAATAATAGCCTGAAAACATCTTGTCTTAGCTTTTGATATCCAATTATATATACAAACAGATATGCTTCATCACAGATACAAATGAACCATCAAATGTATGTCAAGTTATCCCTACCTTGAACATAACCAAATACAACGGTATAGCACAATGCGTTGGCTTAGGACAGTGTCAATGACAGACCAAATCAGAAAAAAAAAACTATGCAGGCATAAATATAAAAGCACAACATACAGACATGTTCATTATCTAAGTCTAATTTTCACCTTATGTTTTTGTTGAGCTCAATTTTGTCTGTTGTCACACAACTTACCTCAGTATCTCCAAACGACACTTCATATTTTCCAGTCCATGGCAAAGTAGCTTCACTCCTGAATCCTGCAGATTATTATTGCTCATGTTCAGCTCTTTCAGACTGGTATCTGATCCAAGAACTGTAGCCAGAGCTGAACAGCTTTTGTCTGTTAAGCCACAATCATTTAGCCTATGAGGGAAATGAGATTACAGAATAATTAGATTGAATCAATTTGCTAAATACCAGAGCTGTAGACTCGAGTCACATTACTCGAGTCCAAAATTTGAGGACTTGTGACTTGACTTGACATAATAAAAGACTTGCGACTCGACTTAAAACAATGACTCGAGACTTGACTTGGACTTGAGCCCTGTCATCATGGCCTGCCTTCTATTTGATTAAAAAAAAAAAAAAAAAAAACTGTTCTGATCAGTATAGGCTGGTTACTAAAGCGTATGATCACACTGGCATGATTAGCACAGCTTTTGGCACTGAGCCAGAGATGGACTCACTAAGTGAGCGCTTGTTAGTGTTTTCATCCACATGTTTAGGATATTTAATGTTTTAGACATTTAAAATGCACATAATCACTATAAACCACTTACAATAATAAGAAGAAGATGAAGAATAAACACTGATGTATATTGAAACAGCAGTAACCTAATAATAGGCTAAACCTTTCGAACATAATTTTTTTTTTTGCACGTCAAAAGTTTGTATGTAGCCTACATATTGAGGTCACTCAATTCTTCCTGTTTATCAGCCACTCACTTTCAATCTACCTAGCACTGTTCAGGAAGCAGACACACTCTGACAGTTTAAATTGAAGTTGTAAAGGATTGTTAGGCTGCATTAATTAGGTCAACCGGAACCGGGAACACTTCCCATAACACCTGATGTACTTGTTGCATCGTAAGAAGAATGGCATCTACGCTAATATTAGTCTGTTTCTTTCTTATTCCGAGGTCACCGTAGCCACCAGATCCAGTCTGTATCCAGATCAGATGGTCACTGCAGTCCCCAGATCCAGTCCGTACCCAGCCCAGATGGTGGATCAGCACCTAGATGGTGGATCAGCACCTAGATGAGCCCCAGAGACGGATCATCAATAACTTAGCCCTGAATGTCAGCGCAAGACCACGGAACCAGATGAGTCCTCTGCAATCTTTTGCTTTATTGGAACTTTTGCATTATTGATGCACTATTGTCCTATTTAATACTGTAAAGTTGCTTTGACACAACCTGTTTTGTTAAAAAGTGCTGCATAAATAAACATGATTGATTGATTGAAAACAAACAGGGTATGCAGTCTGCTGCGTTGTTCTCTGTGATCGTCATTAAGAAATGCGTCACTAAAATGAACTAAAACTCAGTGAATACTCAATACAGAGACATGAGAGATATATCTATAGAAAGCATTACATTTCTACTTTTAAATGAAGTAAGTCTTAACAAATATCATGTGTTAAAGTAATCTGTATGAAACCAACCCCATGTCCAGTCTTTCTCGTCAGACTTTCAATTTGTCATTATAATCAGCCACGTCGAGGCGCACACGCCGTACCTCCCACCCCAACGTAAACAAAGCTTGGCTACTTGCATCTTGTTACTGGAAGAAGACACGCTTTATATTTCCCTCAGAGGAAGAACGTGATGCTATGCACAGTAAGTCTTTCTTTCATTAGCCTACTTACGTTAGTTGTTGTGTTACTGTGATATAACATGTACACATTATAGTAGTTAGTTTTTTTCCAAACTATAATTCCTGACTACGTGCAATCAAGTGAAACGTTATAAAGTATGTTTCATTTCATTGCATCGAAATGCTTCATGACGCCAGGATGTTCTCAATGTTCTATAAAATAAAAATGATGCGATATAAAAGTAATATGTTTACACTGTAACACTGAATGATCAAGTCTAATATTGTTTAGACAAAACTACTGTCACATACTCTGTTCATGAATAGATGTTTCAGACCCCAGAGGGTTAAAACAGAAAATACACTTACTTACACATATTTGTCTGAATAGCTACAGTTTTACCGTGAATAATTTTGCATGCCTCATCTCTTTAACCCTGAACGGTGTGGTGCCAGACGTTCGTGGCTAATTGTGGCAAAGTCGACATATTAACTCAACCCCTAGAATTATTACAATATTAACATTTTATTTTGAATGAAGAATAACAAAGACTAAAATAGATTATGACTATTATTGCACACGTCTCTGTGACAGCATGAAATTTGAATAATTTGTTATCATCAATATTTGTTGAGGGAATAGCCTATATAAGAACATAAAATAATATAGAACTATAAGAAAACACATCCAATCCATCTTTTAAATCCATTCACTGATTTTTTTAACATTTACATACAGTGTTGGGAGTAACGCATTACAAAAGTAATAATATTACAGTAGTATATTACTTTTTGCTGTAACGCAGTAATATAACGCATTACTAATCAAATTTGGGTAATAATATTACTTGTTACAATCTGAGTAACAACAACATATTTTAACTCAAAAAATAAGTGGTGAATTTACCAACACCGCAAAACAGCAACAGAGAAAAAAATGCAGCGTGTAAAATAGTTTGTCTTTTTTCTGTTGCTGTAATTCGGTGGTTAGATGACTGCGAGACGGACTGTGTGAGATGGACACACTCCCGTTTTATTCATTTCATCAGAGAAAAGAATAAGAATGCATAATCAGGTATAAGCTATGTGCGACACCAAACTCTCAACAAGGAGAAATAGCACAAACAACTCCTGGAAACACCTGGACTGGTGCCACTAACACTAAGCTAACGGAGAGAGAGAGAGAGCTGCGGGGTTGGAGAAGAGAAAGAATGCAGCAGACGACCATAAACAAGCAACAAAAAAATAAGTTAAACTAAAAATAACAAAATCTGTTTTTTTATCAAATTATAGTCTATATATCAAATGAATGAATATGCGCAATATATTTAACTTAAATAGCCTAATTAACAGATTGACAAAACGAAAGGTAAAGACTGAGTGACATGCTGCTGAGGTTGGTTTGTGTTGCGCGGCTCTCTACGAAAGTTCACGGAAAGAAAAACGAGATGACAGAAATGAAAGTAAACACACTGCAGTTTCGAATGATTTGTATGACCAAAAATGATTTTTTGTTGTTTGTTTCTGCTGTTTGATCCCGCCGGCGCCTCTCACACACACATACTGTCACGTTCGATGTACTGAGAGATGAGGTCAGGGTCCAAAATGCAGGGAAGGAAATTTTAATTAAACAAAACACAAATAAACATAAACCAAAAGGCCAACACGGCACAACACGACTAGAATCAAAGATCAAAATAAAATGAACAGAACAGAAACACAATCTAAAGCATGATCAAAACGGAGGAACACACACGAAGACAATGCAGCCAGAATGAGTAGTGGGAAATGAGAGTTCTTATAGACCAGATAATTGTGAACAGGTGAGAGCTTTGATGAGTGCCAATGACCAGACAGGTGTACAATCAGGGAAGTGCAGTGCAAGGAAGGGAAAACAGCGACCTCAGGTGGCTAAGGGAAGCCCCACAGCCCAGATCATGACACATACAGCATTGGAAACGTTGCAGCCCGTTCATTATCAGAATAAAATACAGTCAACCAAACATATACCCTGATTAATTAAATTGCATACTGCGTAGTACAATCCGTGCCGTTTAGCCTGAGGTCGGGCCAAACACATATTTACTCACGTGAGGATGTTTTTAAGCGCGTTAAGTACAAAGCTTGGTTTACTCGTAAATAATAGTTTAGCATTCAAATACATCGCAAATATGGACACATTTATTTGGATTCATGCCGAATGACACAGGTAGGCTCCGTGCGTTTATGTAGGCTTGTTTAGCAACTTATATATTTCTTTCTTGTTTTGTTCCAAAAACCGTTCAAACTAGTTTATAGGCTAAGTATTGTGCTTATTGTTTGCACATTATAACATTTCGCTTTATTTACCGGCATTATTTATAAATGTAATAATTTTGTGCTTATCTGTGTTTACCCTAAACTACAAGTAACGTTAATGTAGACTTACATACTGGTAGCCTATATAAATATGATTTTATAATGTTATGCTATATTGACCTACCTCATTACCCTCCACTGGATGTATAATGAGCAGCAATAAACTAAATTTTGGTATTTTATAAAGCCTAGTCATACTTTGGTGAAAGTAACTCAAAAGTAACTTAAAAATAGTGTAACGCATTAGTTCAGTTCAGAGACAGTAATATTGTAATGTAACTAATTACTTTCAAAAGACAGTAATTAGTAATATATAATGCATTACATTTTGAAAGTAACTTGCCCAACACTGTTTATATACATTATAACTATTCTTATATATTTACTTTTCTGCTTCATTTTATGTATCTCTTTGCCCAGTAATTAACATTCTGTATCAACGTATCAGTTTAGGACTTATAAATGTTGCATAAATGTTTTGTAAATATTCTAAATAATACCCGTCAATCATGTCAATTAAAAAAATAAATGTTTATTTCTGTAGATCTACGTCAGTAGGTGGCGATAAATCAGCGCATGTACATTTAGCACGTATTAACAAGTTATTAAATATTTGACTCAGTTGATTCATTAAAATCACTGAATCATTAATAAATGAAACTTAAATGAGACTTAAAATAAATTATTCATTCACTTAGGTCTATATTTCTTCAAAAACATTTTTTTTTTTTCTCAATAAAATGCCACTAATAATTATATATTTAAAATTAGGCTTACTATAGTGTCACGTTTGAAGAACCACGAGAGAGAGAGAGAGAATTCACAGATTTTTTAATTTCAGGCAATGCATACAACAGAGGCAAATAACAACTCAGGTAAGATAGCCACTTAGGTACTGAGATGAAGGCAAAACATAAACAACGCTTAGCTGATAATAGTCCTTTTAAACAGCACTGAAGGCTGAGACTTGCAGATGACGGCAGGCTGGCAGACAGACGAGTGCAGCAAACTTGAAGATGATCAAGGACTCGAACTTGAGACTTCACTTTGTTTGACTTATAAGTAGGGACAGGTGAGGACCAGCTGGTGATGATTGGGTGCACAGGTGTTCAGTATTCCGGTGATGGTGATCGTGTAGCGGTGAACTGCGTGGTGAGCCGGGTGTAGATGTGACATATAGACTATTTTTGAATTTACTGTAGTAATTAGTACAGACAAACTAATTTGGCCAAACAGCACTAATGACTTGCAATGAATTAACTTGACTCAAGACTTGAATGCAAAGACTTGATCAATGACTTGGTCCCACCTCTGCTAAACACACATAATAAATATATTAGTTAATCTATAGCTTTAATTACAATGAATTATACATTTGAAAGTGCTAGATCCATGGTTTCAAGGAAAAGCACACCTTAACCATTGTGATCAGGTTCTCAACATTGGCTACAATGCTGTAAAACTTGTAAAAACACAATGCTCTTTACAGAGTGCTCACAAAAAAATATGCACAGGAATGTTTGAAAGCAGCTGCCTATCAGCGGGTACCACATTGACCCAGTATTTGGTACTACTGGTACTGCAGAAAGGCTGGAATCATACATCAAAATACATCAAAATCACTAGCTGATTATCTGTTGACATTTACTGCAAACATTTAAGAGGACATTTGATTAACTACTAACATTAATTGTTACATTGTACATTTTTTCTATTTTTAAAATTTTTGATGGTGGTCATTTTTATCCATGAGGACTACACGTGTGACTATTTGTCATTTATTTATTCATTTTTTTTTACAACCACTTTTTGATTCATGCCATCATTTTTTGGTGTGCCATAAATGCTATAAAAGTTACCAAGTTTTGTACCATTCCAATGAAGCTACAATTTTTAAATTTATAATATTTTGGACAAAAGTGACTGAAGAGTTCACCCTCAGTAAAACTGCATCAGGCCCCCTCTCTGATCAGCTAATATTTTTTCATCTAGAGCCAAACATGCTTCATTAAAGCCATTTCTGCTCCATGTGTGTTGCTTCTCTATGCCACTAAAGATGTAAAGCACTACAAGAGATGCAGATGATGTGGTTATTTAAAAAACAGCAGCAAAACAGACTTTCAAAAACATGTTTGATATTTTTTTTAAAATGATCCAAAAACAATGCAGTAAACAAGTGTAGTATTTCTGGCAGGTAGTGTTGTCAAAAGACCCGGTACTTCAGTACCAAGTCATTACTAAAAAAAAATTAAATGTACCAGGTTTTATTAAGTATTGGTTGTACCAAGCACCCGGTTCTTGCTGCACTATCCGAAAAGTGCGCACTGCGCAGTTGCGTCTTCTTCATAAAATCACAGAGACATGGCGACCGGTGGTGCTGCTGATGTAGCTGCTCTGAATTCGCTTGAAAAGAACTTAATAAAACACCTCAAAGACTGACACCAAGAAAAGAAATGGGGGCGCAGTAATGAAGCGCAGTCAAGAATTACATAGAGGTTACCGACGTTTACTAAAGTGTGGACGAGCTTTTGACTCTTGAATCTGGTGATGCTTCCAGTTTTATGTGTCAGTTGACAGCCAAATGTTATTTTTAACCAAATGTGCACGCTGCTTTTCTAATTTTTGTGTCTTTTTCCGTGTCACTTTAAATGTATCTGTTTTGATTCGTTGTTACTAAAGGTGAAACACGTTAAGAAAAAATGAACGATCAATTGCGGGACTATTTTGTCATAAATCGCATACTATTCATTCCTGAACTTTACCGTCCATTACTTCACTTTTGCTTTTTACTTTCAGAGCGGCTCGGAAGGCGTTTAGTGTCTCCATCTGTAGCAGCAGTGATCGCGCCCTCGGCGCAAGCTGGAACAGTTCCATATTCAAGCGCACGTAACAGGCTAAAGCTTGCCGCAAAGCACCGGCAAAACTTATTACCATGAATGTGTCGGGGGGAAATAGTAAGGAGATTTTTTAATTATTCATTAATAAACTAGTGTTTTCTGAGTCAGTGTTGCAAGGATGAAGTTACTGATCCTGACTCTCCATCTCCTCTTTGGATGCGCCTTTAGAGAGAAGTGCATCTTTACAGATCACATAATGAAATAGTTTTTGTTTTTGATTTGCTGTATTTCGTTAAGATATAATTAAAAATTTTCTATAGATATATATGTATTTCTATGATAGATGTTTGTGATGTATGTATTCGCTGAGTTTCGGTTCATTTTTGTGAAACGCTCCTGTTGAGACGACAGAAAGCGCATCATGTTTGTTTTCTTTAGAAGCACTGTTTGCAACGTTTGTTGATATTGTGAGTGCACACAAATAAAAGTAGGCCGTTTACAGTTTGGAATGATTATGATGAGTATTATTCTGACTTTTATCAACAAAATTGAAGGAATATTTAAAATGGTTTCTACTGAAAAAAATGCAAGTGATCGCGCTGGCGCCTCCATGTCCTGCAAAGCGGCTTTAGCTTCCACTCTCCAACAAATGATTGGATATGTGCCTAATAGCACACATTTATCTAGGTTTAACGTTTAAACTAAAATTGTTTTATACTTGAACTGTTTTATATCTATAGATATTTTATTTTAGGCAAGTCGTGATGATTTGAGAAGGCAAATTAAATCAAACCGATTATTATCAGTCTTCCGCTGGCCGCTTTGTTGTTACTTTAAAAAACAAAAACTTATATTTTTTAACAACAATAATATTTAACAAACAAAAAACTGCTTCAAAACATTTAAATTAACTTGTAATTAATGAAATATAATCACTTTGCCAGTGCATACAAAACTGAACTATTTTATTAGCTGAAACAGTAGTATAAGCTGTTTTGGGAAAAGGGCGGAGAACAAATCCAGTATAAATATGGAGAGATCATACCGAAACATTACACCGTATAAAACGAACGTCTCATACAAATTCTGAACGTATTATAGCCTAAAAAAAAGTGCGCAAACCTCGCTCACTTTATTATCACGTAAAAGCCTCACTCATCTCAGTTCATCACAATCTCACAAGTTCTGTTATAATCAATGAAGCTCTCTAAACTACACATTGAGTCTGGCTATTTTGACAGATCTTGAGTTGCTTTTAAAATAAATTATTAATACATTTTGAAATTAAGAACCAATAATTGCAGGGTGGCTGACAACTTGTTTATTAACCATCTGGGGGCATGGAATCCTTTTGTAAAGTGTTTTTAATACTACAGTTTCCATCTGTGTAACATTAATATAAGTAATCTTATCTAAATTTATTATAAAAGCTGAGGTTTGTTATTTACTGAAAAGTTATATTATATATAAAGTTCCATTTAGCTGGTGTCAATCTAATGTTGCATTTGGTCAGACTCTATATTTTCCTTTTACAGCTGCAGGCTGAAGAAGACCACGAACCACCAAAGCAAACTCCTAAGCAGACAACGGTTCCAGATGCTTTTCAGCAGCAGAAGTACGACAAAAACTCACCTGTGGCAAAAAAAACTGAACCGAGCTGTTGCTGAATTCACATGTATGGATTCAAGTGCCAGTTTATACAGTGAAAAATGGGGATTCCAGCAAATGCTTCATCACCTCAACCCAAAATACCAGCTTCCAAGCCAAGCTTTATGTTTTATTTTTGTTTGTTATTAATAAAAACAGTGTGTTGTTCAATTCATGTTTTTGTGTTTGGATTTGGTACCGAAATTGGTACCGAGAACTGTGGATTTTCACTGGTATTGGTACCGAATACTGAAATTTTGGTACCGTGACAACACTACTGGCAGGTCACGTCATTTAAACTTGCATCAGCGGATTATCAGCTGGTCCACGTCTAACTACACTCTCAGAAAAAAAGGTACAGTTCTGTCGCTGGGGCGGTACCCTAAGGTACAAAAGTGAAAAGGTACATTTTTGTACTTTACCTACCCCTAAACAGTATATATTAATACCTTCAAGGTAGATTTTAGTATTTTAAAATAGTTTTATTTGTCCCACATATAGCATGTAACTCCATTCCAGGTTTTTTGTAGATGTACTGTAGATGTAGAGCATTAAGCCAAATAAACAACATGTTAAAGAGTATTTCATAATGAACAATTATAATTAGGAAAATAATTTGTAGAGGACAAGGAAAGACAATTAAAACTTTGAAAATACTAAAATTGAAATTATTGGACAAGAACTGAACTGAACTGAGCTGATGATGACATCACTGTTTACTCCACAGCTGCTTTATAAATGAATTAAACTCACTCTTAAATTGATGGACTTTACATATTTACTGAATCAAACTCAATCAACATTGAACTGATTTTAACTGAATTAAAAAAACCTGACTTGTTCATTTTCTAAGTCTAGTTTTCACCTTATATTTTTTGTTGAGCTCAATTTTGGTCTATTGTCACAACTTACCTCAGTATCTCCAAATGACACTTCATATTTTCCAGTCCATGGCAAAGCTTCACTCCTGAATCCTGCAGATTATTATTGCTCATGTTCAGCTCTTTCAGACTGGTATCTGATCCAAGAACTGTAGCCAGAGCTGAACAGCTTTTGTCTGTTAAGCCACAATCATTTAGCCTATGAGGGAAATAAGATTACAAAATAATTAGATTGAATACATTTGCTAAATACAATTAATACATTTATTT
>NW_026129346.1:17399-42229 GCF_022985175.1 Labeo rohita | reverse complement strand
AAAGTGGATTTTGCATTATAGGTGCCCTTTCTTTCAGTCTGTGAGCGCATGGATGCCTGTCCACATACATTGGTGGTCAATGTTTTTAAATTAGTCTTCAATCCTCAGTTTGTAGTCAGTAAACATGATCACATTCAGCAGTCACAGCAGAAGTGAGAGACAAAATTTAACTGAAGTCTATTCAAAAGTTAGTATGAATCTATTCTAAGGCTGGAAGCTGTATTAAAAGCAAACAATTGTAAATACACTAATAAGATACTGGCTATTTCTAATGTGTTCATATTATGTTCTCTAACCTCTGTGCACTTAAAGGGGTAGTTCACCCAAAAATGAAAATTACCCCATGATTTACTCACCTCAAGCCATCCTAGATGTATATGAATCTCTTTTCAGACAAATATAATTAGCTATATTAAAAAATGTCCTGGCTCTTAAAGCTTTATATCGTGGGGTCAGACTCAAAGGAGAATTAAAATATACTACTGTAACATTACTAGTCATGTGAAATGATGTAAGATACTCACTTCAGTGTGTTGAGTTGACAGTGTTTATCCTGCAGTAGAGCAGCGATCTGATTCACTCGTGTGTCTCCTAGTTCATGTCCAATCAGATTCAGTTCTCTCAGGAGTAACAGGTTTTTACCCACAATTCCAGTCACATACTGACAGGCTTCATCTGCAGCAGGACCCAAAAACCTGCAGAAGAGAAGATAAAACAGGAATCAATTTATTTAACTGATGTCTGTGTTGATGCAACAGTAATTCTGCTCATTATGAGAGAAACTGCAGGTTCAGGTTCAGACATATTTGTGTGTGCTGAATTATCACCAGTCCTCTCCTGACACACAATACATGTTTGTGGCCTGTTATATAATGTGCTGAATACCAGCACATCTAGTGACCCAAAATGTCTGATTAACCTATAACTTTTAACACAACTAAACTGTGTTGACATTTATCATCAAAACAACAGCAGCTGCAGCATCTGATCTTTCAAGTTTTATTATTTTAAATATTTTTGAAGCTACAAATTGTGTAACAGTGAAACAATATAATATAATATAATATAATATATAATTTATTCACATGCTTATCATTTATTTTGCATTATTTCATCATGTCTCACCTCAGTGTCTTGAGTTGACAGTTTGGATCCTGTAGTAAATCATTGAGCTCCTTCACTCCTGATTGTCCAGGATCATTTCCTGTGAGATCCAGCTCTATCAGGTGTGAAGGGTTTGATCTCAGAGCTGAAGCCAGAGCTTTATAACCTTCTTCAGTGATACTGCAGTCTGAAAGTCTACAAAAAAGGGTTTTATTATATTATATAGTATAATGTACAAGTTATATAATTAATATTACTACAAAAGGTTTAATATCTTTCTTCTTATGATCAGAGAGGAAAAATATTTAAAATATCTGACTGAAGCACGTCTTTCCTTTTTTAGATAATTACAATAATATTTTCATTTTAATCAAAAGAGAATGTTACTATTAAAACCAATCAATGGTTCATTATTCACCTGAGTTTCTCCAATGTGCATTTTGTATTTTCTAATCCAGTCTGGAGTTTCTTCACTCCTGAATCTTGCAGATTATTGTTGCTCATGTCAAGCTCTTTCAGACTGGAGTTTGATCTCAGGACTGTAGCGAGACCTGAACAGCTTTCCTCTGTTAGACCACAATCACGCAGCCTAAAATGATGAACATAAGAGGGAGAATTTACAAATACAATGTACTTGATGCAAACATTTAACAGTTACTAAAGATTAATGTGTTTGACCAGTGTATGGTTCTCATAATTTCCTGAAATACTGTAAATACATGATAACTGAAAACAATACTCACATTAGTGTGTTGAGTTGACAGTGTTTATCCTGCAGTAGAGCAGCGATCTGATTCACTCGTGTGTCTCCTAGTTTATGTTCACTCAGATTCAGCTCTCTCAGGAGTAACAGGTTTTTACCCACAATTCCAGTCACATACTGACAGGCTTCATCTGCAGCAGGACCCAAAAACCTGCAGAAGAGAAGATGAAGCAAGATTCAATTCAGTTCTTAAACAAACTTGGTGAAAACAGCATCTGAGTCTAAAACTACATACAATTCAACATTTTAACTTACTTTAGTGCAACACTGAAATAATATTTCTCAAAAAAAAAAAAAAAAAAATTAATCTCTCACCTCAGTATCTTGAGTTGACAGTTTGGATCCTGTAGTAAATCACTGAGCTCCTTCACTCCTGATTGTCCAGGATCATTTCCTGTGAGATCCAGCTCTATCAGGTGTGAAGGGTTTGATCTCAGAGCTGAAGCCAGAGCTTTATAACCTTCTTCAGTGATACTGCAGTCTGAAAGTCTAGAACCAGAATGAAAATGTCACATTCAGATGATTAATCATTTATTCTAGAAACGACCTAAACAACGTAAATCCCTAAACAGAATATGTTATTCCTTATTCAAATGAACTAAAATTTAGCTGTAAAGCAAAATCTGACTAAATTAAATCATTGATTTAAACAAAAAAATATTTAATTGTTAGACGTCAATTCACTTTAGCATCTTTAGCTTACAGTCACTTTCAAGCTTTAACCTTCTGATGCTCCTCATTTGTGAGGTACACTTGTGCTCTTCATGGTCAAAAGTGACTTTTTTTTTTCAGTAACATAAATGTAATATATTTTTGTTCTATATAGTACTGTGCAAAAATCTTTTTCCATTAGTATTTTCACCAGCTAAAAAATGGTTTATGGTCAGTTATTTCTATCTTTTGCTGTAGTGTGTAAATATCAGTTTACATTTCCAAACATTCATTTTGCCATTAACTTCTCCACACAGAGATCTGATCTCATCATCATTCAGTTCGTCTGGAATGACATGAAGAAACAGAACAAACTGAGACTAAATCTAGAAGAACTGTGACAACGTCTCAAAGATGCTTTAAGAGTAGGGATGGGTACTGAAACTCGGTACTTAATCGGTCCCGGTGCCTAATTATAAAACACCGAAGCATCGATAAGCTCTGACGTTAACGGTTCTGCTGTCGGTATGGAGAAATTAAAAAAATAAATTTCCTATTTATTAATGCTAAATAAACATTACCTAGCATATTTTACCTGACCAGCCTTTTGTAATTTGCGATAATATTTGTTATTCGCCTGCACTGCAGTTATTTGCAATCTCACGCACGGAATGTAGTCTGTTCCGCAGTAGGGATGGGCGGATTGATCCTGAAATATCGAATCGATACTTTCGATTCTGACGTTGTATCGAAAGGATCGATCCTCACATAAAAATATTGATTCTAAAGTGCATTTTTAACCATTAATTTTATTTATTTAACAAGATGTCTGGTGCATAAAATAAGCATCTAAGAGGAACAATAGACTATTAGCGAATTGTTATGTAGGAAAGAACTATTTCTCCTGCTCATCAGAACACACGCAAATGCTGAAAGACAGAACCAATCAATCACAGATGGCGTTCGCTGCTGACGCTTCAATCAACATTAATAATAATCAGAAATGATGTTTCTTCCTCTTTTTCTCATGGCGTTGAAATAATAAAGCACTTTAAAAAAAAATGTTTCTCGAGTAGAAAGTATATTAGAATGATTTCTGAAGGATCATGTGACACTGAAGACTGGATTTACATTTTTCAAAATATATTAAAATAGAAAAGAGTTATTTTAATTGTTCATTTTCCCAATCTTGCTGTTTTTTTTTTTTTTTTTTTTTTTTTTTTTTTTTCAAATACGTGCAGCCTTGGTTAGCATGGTTAAAGACACATTACAAAATCGTACTGACCTCAAACTTTTGCACAGTATAGTGTACATAAAATATGAAATATTTAATTTAATTTTAAAATTAATAAATACTAATACTAATACTACTAATTATTATCATTATACATTTTATTTTGTAACCATGGTTGTTTTTCATCAGGTACACCTTTGTACCTTATCTACCCTTAATGCATGTGTACTTGTATGGTACTAGTATGCTCCCTGGCTTTTAGGGGTAAAGAAAGTAGCACCTGTGATGTTACTGCCCAGTAAAGAGCTTAAATACAAAATTTTAGTATATTTTATTTCTGACAGTGTTATCAAAAAAACAAACAAACAAACAAACAAAATGCTTATGAAATGTTTAAAACACATGACTTTCAAATACAATGTTAAGTAAGTATAATTACTGATTTTATCCTTTTAATAATTTAAAAGATCAGTTTAGTTTAGAGGTATCGGTATCGGTATCGGTACTGATATCGACGATACTTGGCTTGAAAATATCGGTATCGGACCGAAAACAAAATATGAGGTATTGCCCATCCCTATTCTGCAGTACACAGAGCTCGCGCTCGCGCTTATGAAGTGAGGATGGCAGAGACAGCCAAACGATCCAAAGTATGGTTACACTTCACCCGTGTGAACACAGATAATGCTCATTCCAACAAGTGCAACAAGATTTTTGCTTGTAACAAGCGATTTATCAAAACATCTAGCCAAAGTGCATTATGTGCAGATAGAGAAATGCAAAGTTTTCGACTGCCTAGCTTCTACTTCATCATCCGCCTCCTCAGGTATGTATGCTATGTTAAAATAATGACATAAACATCACATAAGGTCTCTCTAAATCAGTATTATAATGTTTATAATTTAATAAACACACATTCAGTTACATATAGCCTACATATAGGCTAAATATTTAGAGTATTTTTTAATGCAGTAGCCTAAATAAATATTAAACATTAAAATGCCTTTATAGTACTGCTTTTACAAATACATAAATAATAATAAACTATGCTAAGAAATTATAAAAAAAATAATAAATAATAAAAAAATATAAAGCAGAGCTTACCTAAAAATTAATTTGTAGTGATTAAATACATTCAATTTAGTGTACATTGCAATAGGTTCCAAACTACTTTTAATTCCAAACACAGTTAACTAATTTTTGTGAATGTGTTCATGATAAAACAAACATTAGCCACAGATGATTGTTTAGCTGCATTTTGCAACTTTTTTTTTTTTTTTAAGCTGCAATTACAGTGAACAAACCCACTTTTCCTGCATCTGGTCCAAGCAAAACACAAACCCTTCACACTTGCAGCTAGTGGAAAGATGCCTGAGGGGAGAGTGAATGAGTGCCACTTAGCCTTGACCAAGTTTATAGTGAAAGGCCTACATCCCTTTGCGACAGTGGAGTCCAACTTTTTTAGGTAACAGTCTGTCAGTATATACATATCAGTGATGCGCGGGTAAATGTATAAACAACCCAAACCCGACCAACGTTTTCAAGTAACCCGTCCGCAACTCGGACCGCAAAAAAAAGAAAAGAAAATATTGTACCCGACCCGCTTCCTGACCCGCATTTTTTTCAAATGGTGCGCTCGCAATCGTGGTGCGCTCAGAGGTACGGCAGCGAGAGCAGGCAGTTCTTGAGGCGACCCATCATTTTCCATTTAAGCTGTCTAGATGTATATTACTGATGAATGCGATGTTTATGTTTCGACCCTGCTTGAAGAATTCATCACCAGGTCAACTGAGAGAAGGCCCACTTTTGGAAAAGTGTGAAAGCCCTTAGGAGCGCAAACTGTTCTTTTTCTGAATGCTGATATAGCCTAGTGTTATGTAATAAAGGCTTGATTTATTCATTTATTTTGTTTCATTTTCTTAATTAAGATGCTGCATGTGTTTATCCAGTCTAATCGAAGTGTGCGTCTCTCCCCCGACTTTCCCAACAAAAACCCCACCCCCTCTCAGAAAATACATAAAACTGACATTACTGAGCTATATGCATTTAAAAGTAACCTATTAAAATGATACAATGGCATTGCTCAGTTCAACGTGTTGGGAAATCGGGAATTTTGTCCCGCGTCAGCATTTATTCAACAGTTAGTTGTATATAAATACTAGTACTATATAAATTACAAAGGTTTAATTGGCATCTTTATTTCAAACGACCTGACCGAGCGCGACCCGAATATCATTAAAAACATTTTTGGATGACTCGTAACCGAGTAACTGATCATTTTGGATCAACCCGCGCATCACTGATACATATACACAGTTGCATTAAATACAGTAGGATAAAGTAAAATTATAAAAGGGCTGTATATTAGTCCCATCACTCCACAAAATAAACAGCAACACAATAGTTCAATAAAGATGAAAAAAACAAAACAAATAAAAGAATGATTATTTATTTGTTTATTTTTATTTATTTTTTTTTTTATTGTAGGGAGATGTGCAAGACACTTAACCCCAAATATACCCCTCCTTCCAGGAGTTATCTCAGTGACACATTAATTCCCTCCTGGTATTATGTTGAAAAGGCTAATGTGATCAGTAAGCTGAAGGATGTGTCAAAGCTGGCCATCACATCAGATGGGTGGACCAGCCTCTGTCAGGACCACTATCCTACTGTTACAGTGCACTACACAAGCCGGGGCAGTGTAAAACAGAAGGTCCTCCACTACCAATCTCAAACTGGTGAAGTAGTGGCAGTGTGACATTCTACAGTTTGAAGATAGTGCCAAGCAAGATTGAAGCTGTGACTGACTATAATGCTGGTAATATGGATGCTGCTATTAAGAATCTACAGATCCTAAAAATAGGATGTTTTGCACATATGTTGAATTTAGCAGCACAGAAAATATACAAAATTGTTGCATTGATAAATGGGCAGCCCGAATCAGAGCAGTGGTCATGTGGTTCCCTTTCCAAAACAGGGTTGACAGAAAAGCAGCAGCTCCTTTGTAAGTCATTTTATATATAATATACAAATGTTGTTTTGGAATTTACACATTTAACAATTTAAGTCAATAATCAAAGGTTTGGTAATTAAATGTATGTTGTCTGTTGTTGTTGTTTCAGGCCTTCCACAACACTTCCTCATCCTTGATGTCAAGACCAGTTGGAACTCGCTCTATCTAATGATAGAGAGATTCATGGAGCAGTTTCCAGCAATACAAGCAGCAGCCTTGGACCCACGCCTTCGAAAAGCAATCACCAAAGACAACCTAGATCATCTGAAGGATGAGGACTTCCATTAGGCTGAGGAGTTTGTCCAGCTCATGAGAGTCCTCTATACATCCACACTGTGTGTGTCATGTGAGAAAAATGCCACCTGTGGACAGATCATACCCATCCTTCAAAAACTAGAAGAGCATTTTACTATGAAGGATGAAGATACAATGTTTGTAGCATCGATCAAAGAGAAGGTGTGGGAGAACCTCTCCCAGCTCTATCAGAATGATGACATTCAAGCCTTCCTGCATGAGGCCACAGCAATGGACCCCAGATTCAAAGGGAGGTCAAAGTGATGAAACTTAGGACAGGCTGAGGAGAAAAGCTATTGAGCCCAATGTGAGACCAACAACAGGGCTCTCAGTTGAGATGACAGACACAGAGCACCAGGAAAAGGAGGAATCAGAAGGAGAAGATGAAAAAAAAAATGGAGGAAACCATTGTTTCACTGCACATAAAAAGGAGTGCCTTAGAGGAGCTATTCTCAGAGGAGGACAGGGAGTTGAGGTTGAGGATCCAAAAGAAAAACCTGTCCCTCAG
Source organism: Labeo rohita (assembly GCF_022985175.1). Taxonomy (NCBI): domain Eukaryota; kingdom Metazoa; phylum Chordata; class Actinopteri; order Cypriniformes; family Cyprinidae; genus Labeo; species Labeo rohita. The sequence continues at coordinate 34,662 of NW_026129346.1, read as the reverse complement.
GGTATTTTCAACTGCAGGGAGCACAATAAGCCAAGGGAGGTCCTGACTTCTGCCAGAAAAGGCCAATATGTTGATTTTTCTCCAGAAGAATGGTTAAAAGCTGCTAGTTCTTTTGCAGCCTACCTGCATGCTCCAACTATGTTCCTTTAACCCTTTAACTGTCACCGTCCACCCTGTGGGACGCCTAAGTTTACTTACCATATTACAAATAAATCCTAATCTATTCATGACAAACTATACATCGTTGAAAATCATGTAGGAAAAGTAATAGATTAATATATGTCCAGAGTGCCACTTAAAAAAATCTACATCATAACATGAGTTCTGACCTTTGTCACAAAAGACTTTCTTCATTGCCTTTTTCCGTATCACACTTTAGATATCATAAGAAATTTTAAATCAGCTCAAAACTTAAAATTTAAAAATTCATCCTTTGAAAGGCATTTTAAAATCAGGCATTGCATTACCATGGAAAATAAATATATCAAAATCATATTACAAAATGATTTCATTGAAATGAATGAAGGGGAGACGAGCGAGCAGGACGATACATCGGTGGAGCAACAGGTGACGGCATTCCTTCACTCAAAGTTGACTGAGTTGGATAGGAGTAACATTGAGGCATGTCATTCACTCCCACGGAGACTTACGTTAGACCAGCCATAATTGTTCGCTTTGCTAATAAGAAGCATAAAACTGAGTTGTTGAAACAGGAAAGATGATTGAAGGGCACGGATGTGTATCTGAATGAACACTTGACTAAGAAAAATGCTGACATTGCCAGACAGGCCCGACTCCTCAGAAGACAGAAGAAAATACAATCAACATGGACTACAAATTGATAGTCAATAGATGACTCAGAAACAATAGAAGAGGTGGATGATTTTTTGGATCGAAATTCAAGCTCTATTTTTCTTAGAGCAGTGGATCGAGAGGAGATAATAGATAGTGTAAGAAAATGTAAAAGTAAATCTTTTCTTGACTGGAATAATATTGATATGATTATAATAAAAAAAAGTTATTGTGGATCCATTAACTTACATCTTTAATTTGTCTTTTCAATCTGGTAAATTTCCAAATAAAATGAAAGTTGCAAAAATAACACCATTATATAAAAATGGGGATAGACATTACTTTACAAATTATAGACCTGTTTCTATACTCCCCCAGTTATTGAAAAACCTTTTATAGAAAGAATAAAAAGAATTTTATTGAAACACATAATCTTCTAGTTGATAGTTAATATGGATTTCGGACAAATAGATCAACAACTAATGGAATTAATTGAGGAAATTACAAATGGTATAGATAAAAAGAAACATGTAGTAGGAATTTTCATAGATTTAAAGAAAGTTTTTGATACCATAAATCACAATATTTTATTACAAAAACTAGAGAGATATGGTATTAGAGGGGTGGGTTTGGACTGGGTGAGTAGTTATCTGACAAACAGGAAACAGTTTGTAGAAATTGGTGAACATAAATCTGTATATATGAACATAACTTGTGGTGTACCTCAAGGATCAGTTTTAGGTCCAAAACTGTTTATAATGTTATATTAATGATATGTGTAGAGTATCAAATACACTAAAATTTATTTTATTTGCAGATGATACAAATATTTTTTTGTTCTGGTGATAATTTACAACAGCTTTTGAAGGTGATGACAATTGAAATGTATAAATTAAAACATTGGTTTGATGTAAATAAATTGTTCTTAAATATAAGTAAAACTAAGATTATGTTATTTGGAAGATATAAAACAAATCCTCAAATTGAATTGAAAATTGATAATAAAAAATATAGAAAGAGTATATGAAAATAAATTTCTTGGTGTAATTTTAGATTATAAGTTATGTTGGAAACCTCAAATAAAGTATGTTAAAGCAAAATTGGCTAAGACTATAGCTATTTTGAATAAAGCAAGATATATTTTGGACAATAGATCAATGCATATTTTGTATAATACATTTATATTACCGTATTTTAGTTATTGTGTAGAGATCTGGGGAAATACCTACAAAAGCAATTTACAATCGATATGTATATTACAAAAGAGAGCAATCAGAATTATTAATAATGTGGGATATCTGGAACAGACAAATATATTTTTATTTTTAAAGTCAGATATACTGAAGTTCATTGATTTGGTTAAATTTAAAACTGCACACGTTATGTTCAAAGCAAGAAATATGTTACTTCCGGGAAACTTACAAAAATGTTCTTGGAAAGGCAGGGTGGGTATAATTTGAGGGAAGAGTTAAACTTTAAAAATGTTAAAATAAGAACAACTTTAAAAAGTATGTGTATCTCTGTCTGTGGGGTGCAGCTGTGGAATGGTTTGGAGCATGTGTTAAAGCAATGTATAAATATTAAACAGTTTAAGACATGGTATAAAGCCATTTTACTTAAAGGATATGTGGATATATACAGGTGATTGTGAGGGTTGCGGGGTTAAAAGGTGGATTGTATGAGAATGGGTGATTGGTTGTTTTGGGAAGAAAGTATTTGGTTGGTGTTTAGTTTTTGTGGAATTGTTCTCTTACAAAGATATTGGTATAAATAAAAGACATAAGGGAACGTTTTGGAATTGTATAGGGGGTGGAAAAAATAAGCTTTAGCTTCATCCCACTCCTTTTCGAACATTTTTCTGTAATGTATGAAGTTTTTGGGATGTTTTTTGTTGGCACGGCAACACACATATGTGTATTTGTTTGTTTTAAATTATGTTTTGTTCGAAATAAAAATGAAAATGAAATGAAATGAAATTATCTGTATCATATAAAGTGATATATAACAAACATGTCTTGACTCCACTAGTTAACATTTTTCTGTTCATCATACTGAGCATTTTCAGTATGCATGTTGTTTGTTAGTTTTAGAAGATACTATTATTTTAAGCAAAATATAAAAATGGTCCAGACTTCAAGACGAAAACCCTGAACTCCCATACAGTATATTTTATCAGTAAATGTAATGCAAAAACTTAAAAATAATAATAGCCTGAAAACATCTTGTCTTAGCTTTTGATATCCAATTATATATACAAACAGATATGCTTCATCACAGATACAAATGAACCATCAAATGTATATTAAGTTATCCCTACCTTGAACATAACCAAATACAATGGTATAGCACAATGCGTCGGCTTAGGACAGTGTCAATGACAGACCAAATCAGAAAAAAAAAAAAAAAAAAAAAAAAAAACACTACGGCAGGCATAAATATAAAAGCACAACATACAGACTTGTTCATTATCTAAGTCTAATTTTCACCTTATGTTTTTGTTGAGCTCAATTTTGGTCTGTTGTCACACAACTTACCTCAGTATCTCCAAATGACACTTCATATTTTCCAGTCCAGTGCAAAGCAGCTTCACTCCTGAATCCTGCAGATTATTATTGCTCATGTTCAGCTCTTTCAGACTGGTATCTGATCCAAGAACTGTAGCCAGAGCTGAACAGCTTTTGTCTGTTAAGCCACAATCATTTAGCCTATGAGGGAAATAAGATTACACAATAATTAGATTGAATCAATTTGCTAAATACCAGAGCTGTAGACTCGAGTCACAAACTCGAGTCCAAAATTTGAGGACTTGTGACTTGACTTGACATAATAAAAGACTTGTGACTTGACTTAGACAACAATGACTCGAGACCTGACTTGAGCCCTGTCATCATGGCCTACCTTCTATTTGATTAAAAAAAAAAAAAAAAAAAAAAAAAAAAAAAAATTCTGTTCTGATCAATATAGGCTGGTTACTAAAGCGCATGATCACACTGGCATGATTAGCACAGCTTTTGGCACTGAGCCAGAGACAGACTCACTAAGTGAGCGCTTGTTAGTGTTTTCATCCACATGTTTAGGATATTTAATGTTTTAGACATTTAAAATGCACATGATCACTATAAACCTCTTACAATAATAATAAGAAGATGAAGAATAAACACTGATTTATATTGAAACAGCAGTAGCCTAATAATAGGCTAAACCTTTCGAACATAATTTTTTTTGCACGTCAAAAGTTTGTTTGTAGCCTACATTTTAAGGTCACTCAATTCTTCCTGTTTATCAGCCACTCACTTTCAATCTACCTAACACTGTTCGGGAAGCAGACACACTCTGTCAGTTAAAACTGAAGTTGTAAAGGATTGTTAGGCTGCATTAATTAGGTCAACCGGAACCAGGAACACTTCCCATAACACCTGATGTACTTGTTGCATCGTAAGAAGAATGGCATCTACGCTAATATTAGTCTGTTTCTTTCTTATTCCAAGGTCACCGTAGCCACCAGATCCAGTCTGTATCCAGATCAGATGGTGGATCAGCACCTATAGACGACCTCTACAGCCCTGAATGTCAGCGGGGATCATGTCAACTAGATGAGCCCCAGAGACGGATCATCAATGAGGAACTTATCACCTAGACGGCCGTCGGCGCAAGACCACAGGAACCAGATGAGTCCTCTGCAATCTGACTTTGCTGCAACATGGAACTTTTGCATTATTGACACACTATTGTCCTATTTAATACTGTAAAGTTGCTTTGACACAACCTGTTTTGTTAAAAAGCGCTGTATAAATAAACATGATTGATTGATTTTAGAAGAAATGGATGAATTCACGTGTTGTATATCCGACAGAAACAACTTGTTTAAAACAGAAAATACATTTACTTACACATATTTGTCTGAATAGCTACAGTTTTACCGTGAATAATTTTGCATGCCTCATTTCTTAAACCCTGAACGGTGTGGTGCCAGACGTTCGTGGCTACTTGTGGCAAAGTCAACATATTAACTCAACCACTAGAATTATTACCATATTAAAATTTTATTTTGAATGAAGAATAACAAAGACTAAAATAGATTATGACTATTATTGCACACGTCTCTGTGACAGCATGAAATTTGAATAATTTGTTATCATCAATATTTGTTGAAGGAATAGCCTATATAAGAACATAAAATAATATAGAACTATAAGAAAACACATCCAATCCATCTTTTAAATCCATTCACTGATGGTTTCCTATTTTTTAACATTTATATACATTATAACTATTCTTATATATTCACTTTTCTGCTTCATTTCATGTATCTCTTTGCCCAGTAATTAACGTTCTGTATCAACGTATCAGTTTAGGACTTAAAGTACCATACATGTTTTGTAAATATTCTAAATAATACCTGTCAATCATGTCAATAAAAAAATAAATGTCTATGTCTGTAGACCTACGTCAGTAGGTGGCGATAAATGAGTGCATGTACATTTAGCACGTATTAGCAAGTTATTAAATATGACTCAGTTGATTCATTAAAATCACTGAATCATTAATAAATGAAACTTAAATTAGACTTTAAATAAATTATTCATTCACTTAGGCCTATATTTCTTCACAAACAATGATTCATTCCTTAATGAAACTCCACTAATTATTATATATTTATAATTATGCTTACTATAGACTATTATTGATTTTAAATTTACTGTAGTAATTAACACAGACAAACTAATTTGGGCAAACAGCGCTAATGACTTGTTTACGACTTGACGCCTAAAACAACTCAACTTGGACTTGCCCGTCTTGGCTCAGCACTTGACTCAAGACTTGAATGCAAAGACTTGAGACTTACTGGTGACTAGCAAAACAATGACTTGGTTCCACCTCTGCTAAACACAAATAATAAATATTAGAGGTCGACCGATGTATCGGTTTTGCTGATTAATCGGTATGATAGTTGATTGGTGGAACTATCGGTTATCTGCAAAAATCCATGCCGATAGTTTTTTTTTTTTCCGGTTTGGGTCTGTTGCTGGAGCAGCTGAGAAGGTCGTCATTATACAGCAAAGTACCTATAGTGTTTGTTATACAGCAGGAGAGCGGCCTCTAGTGGCGGAAATCACTGACAGCACGTGCCGTTTGTTTAGACATGTGACACTGCGCGCTGCACAGAGCGGGACACTTCAAAGACAGATTTAAAACATTGACAACAAAACGCTGTGTACAGTATACTGTAGTGCATGTTTTCATGTCATTACTAAGCGATGAATTTGTTGACTAGATGCTGCATTAGTGGAGAAAAGACAGCAGTATACTTTTGAACGTTTGGTGATCAAATAAAGTCTTGTAGACCGTTACTTGAATTGAACGCGACGCGTCCAGTGTGTGTGATACCGGATAGCTGCGAGTTTTTCTAGACGCGGCGCTGCACTTTTGCCCGTTGTGTGACTAACATACGTGATGCGATCTAAACCCAACACATGGTGAAATTTGACTTTTTTTAGGTTTTGATACCATATGAAAGCTGGGTTCAAGCCCTTTCCAAAAAGTTTTTTTATTTTGTTCATAGCTTGAACATAACAGAGTTATGGCTATCTTAAGTTGGCTGATAGCGATGATTTTCAGGAATGGAATTTTGAGAAAAACTTCGAAGCTTTAAAGTGAGACAGCTTTCACTTTCAATTTACGGGTTTACCGAGAGCTGTCTGTCAAATTAGGTGCGCTATACTGCATCATTACACAAACAGACTAACGTTGTCTATCATGTAGTGATGGGTCGTTCTTGAATCGATGGTTGAATCTTTAATGTGACTCGGGACGAACGAGTCGTCTCAGGGAGTGATTCGTTCAGTCGCGCATGCGCAACATCCTATAGGTTCTGTACTGGAATTAGTTCACCTGTTACGAGTCTTCGGGTTTTTCGAATCAGTTCATCCTATGGCGCTGGTGATTTTCAAACCCGAGGACTCAAGAGATGAACTAATCAATTCTCTTTCCGGCTCAGACTCTATAGGTTTAGCTTATGGTGCTGTCACGTGATGAACGAACGACTCGAACCCGAGGACTCGAGAGATGAACTAATCAATTCTCTTTCCGGCTCAGGCTGCATAGGTTAACATTACGGGGCTGTCACGTGATGAACGAACGACTCAAACCCGAAAACTTGTCAGATAAGAGGCGCGGTGAGCTAATAGTAGACTAGACCCAGGTAAACAATGAATTAATATTTTTTGTTTCTTATAGCATTATAGTTTTGTCTTGTTTGTAGTGTGATCAACGTTTGTGTAAGCAGTACATGCGTTAGGGAGGTAACACATAACATTTTAATTATATTTTGCTAAAATGAACGAAATGACTCGAAAAAAGATTCGTTCATTTTGCTGAACGTGACTCAAAGTTCCGAGTCGGTAAAATGATCCGAACTTCCCATCACTACTATCATGTGCATAGTCTCTAGTGCATAAAACAGACTGTCATCAGACTCCTCCTCTTTAGTAACTTCATCATCCGATCCTTCATCTCTGGATGTGAAATAGTCCATTATAACATTGTTTAGGGCACTGACATCACCAAGATTGAGCAGATTGAGATGAGTAAAATCGGTTAAGCGAGCAGCTGCAATACTTTAGATGGGGTTGTTGCGCTCCGCCATCTCACAATATTAAAAGAAAATTTTAAAAAATAAATAAAAAACTTGCGTGCAGTAGTTTACACAGGACTGGCGGAGAATGTGAATTGATACGCCTTTACTAAATATGTTACATGGTTTATTTTGATAGGCTAACTGTTTTTGTGGTGTTAAGGGAAAGCACCTCAGCAACGTGTTCTTAGTATAAGAGAAAGACAGTCATTTCTGCTTGCTGCCTGCTTTTCTGCACTAAACAAGTGAATTTTGCCGAGATATTTTGAGAAATTATAGACAAGATGTTACAGAATAATAATTTAATAAAAACTTTTTTTTTTTTTAATCAAAATATCACATTTCCTGAAAACGTCCCAGCGCGACATCCCACGGGTTTTCCTAGATCGCATCACATATTTTTATGTTTTGATTAGATAACCACAAATGTTCTAGAATAGAAGCAGTTAAATTGTGAAAGTACACAATATCCATGTATGCAATTTCAATACTGTGGCCTTTGTGTAGACATTTAAAGATGGCCATCTTTAGCTTGATGGTTGATGTAATGGTAACACTTTACAATATGAGTCCATTTGTAACATTAAGATTGATAAAAGCTGTAGAATAGAAGTATTGTTCCTTGTTAGAGTGTGTTTATTACAGCATTTACTGATATATTTAAAAATTTGTAGTTGCTTTTGTTAACGTTAATGAACAATGAACTAACTGTAATGATCAATATATAATTAATATTACTATTTTTATTCATTTTATTACAAAGTATGGTTCAGTAGGCTACTTTTTTTTTCTTTAAATGGTAGAGCACTATTTATTTTCCATTCAGTATCCATTTTAAAAACTATCGGTCGATTAATCGGTATCGGCCAGTGTGGCCCAACCTAGTTATCGGTAAAATCCATTATCGACCTCTAATGAATATATTAGTTAATCTACAGCTTTAATTACAATGAATTATACATTTGAAAGTGCTAGATCCATGGTTTCAAGGAAAAGCATTACTGAGCGAATTAAAACTGATTAAACACCTTGACCACTGTGATCAGGTTCTCAACATTGGCTACAATGTCACGCGGTTCCACAGTATTTTTTATATAAATATTATATTCTCTGCTGCGGTACTGAGCTGAACTTATATGGAGAATGATAAATATACAGTTTCGTGACAACTTTCTTGTCATGTTGGTCTCACTAATTTTATGTTGTTTCAACTTGCATTTAGGTTAGCACAACTTTCTCATCTTGCTGGACTAACTAAAAACCTAAAAGTTGACTCAGCTTCACCTTTGTTATCCCAACTATTAATTCTAGGTTTAAGGAACTCCAACATATGTTTAACCAACATAAGTTTTTTTAGCTTATTTAACACAACATTTTAAGGCAGCCAGGTTACAAATTATTTTAAGTTGAATCAACTTATGTTTTTACAGTGTAGCTGATTATCTGTTGACATTTACTGCAAACATTTGAGAGGACATTTGATTGACTAACCATCATCATTCAAAACACTTCTCTCACGTCAAACCTCAGCATCCCTGAACAAAGCACTTTCTGCTACTAACATTAATTGTTACATTGTACATTTTTTCTATATTTTACAATTTTTGATGGTGGTCATTTTTATCCATGAGGATCACAAGTGTGACTATTTGTTATTTATTTATTATTTTTTTAAGAACCACTTAGCTTTTCAAATCATGCCATCATTTTTTGGTGTGTCGTAAATGCTATAAAAAAAGTTTTGTGCCATTCCAATGAAGTTACAATTTTCAAAATGTATAATATTTTGGATAAAAGTGACTGAAGAGTTCACCCTCAGTAAAATTGCATGAGGTCCCCTCTCTGATCAGCTAATATTTTTTCATCTAGAGCCAAACATGCTTCATTAAAGCCATTTCTGCTCCATGTGTGTTGCTTCTCTACGCCGCTAAAGATGTAAAGCACTACAAGAGATGCAGATGATGTGGTTATTTAAAAAAACAGCAGCAAAACAGACTTTCAAAAACATGTTTGATATTTTCTCTAAAATGATTCAAAAACAATGCAGTAAATAACAAGTGTAGTATTTCTGGCAGGTCACGTCATTTAAACTTGCATCAGCGGATTATCAGCTGGTCCACGTCTAACTACACTCTCAGAAAAAAAGGTACAGTTCTGTCACTGGGGCGGTACCCTAAGGTACAAAAGTGAAAAGGTACATTTTTGTACCTTACCTACCCCTAAACAGTATATATTAGTACCTTAAAGGTAGATTTTAGTATTTTAAAATAGTTTTATTTGTCCCACATATAGCATGTAACTCCATTCCAGTTTTTTTGTAGGTGTACTTTAGATGTGGAGCATTAACCCAAATAAACAACATGTTAAAGAGTATTTCATAATGAACAATTATAATTAGGAAATAATTTGTAGAGGACAAGAAAAGACAATTAAAACTTTTAAAATATTAAAATTGAAATTATTGGACGAGAACTGAACTGAGCTGATGACGACATCACTGTTTACTCCACAGCTGCTTTATAAATTAATTAAACTGATTCTTAAATTGATGGACTTTACATATTTACTGAATCAAACTGAATCAACATTGAACTGATTTTAACTGAATAAAAAAACTGATTTGTTCATTTTCTAAGTCTAGTTTTCTTATATATTTTGTTGAGCTCAATTTTGGTCAATTGTCACAACTTACCTCAGTATCTCCAAATGACACTTCATATTTTTCAGTCCAGTGCAGAGCAGCTTCACTCCCGAATCCTGCAGATTATTATTGCTCATGTTCAGCTCTTTCAGACTGGTATCTGATCCAAGAACTGTAGCCAGAGCTGAACAGCTTTTGTCTGTTAAGCCACAATCATTTAGCCTATGAGGGAAATAAGATTACAGAATAATTAGATTGAATACATTTGCTAAATACAATTAATACATTTATTTTTCATCTATATATCTATAATTACAATGAATAATAAATCTGAAAGTGCTAGTTCCATGGTTTCAAGGAAACTGAGCGATTCTGATTAAACATTGTGATCAGGTTCTCAACACTGGCTACAATGCACAATGCTGTAAAAACATGTAAAAACACAATACTCTTTACAGAGTGCTTACAAAAAAATATACACAGGAATGTTTGAAAGCAGCTGCCTATCAACAGGTACCACACTGAGCCAGTATTTGGTACTACTGGTACTGCAGAAAGCCTGGAGTTATACATTAAAATAAATCACAATCACTAGGTTGCTGATTATCTGTTGGCCTTTACTGCAAACATTTGAGTGGAAATTTGATGGAGTAAACATCATCAGAAATACTAAGATTTGATATTTTAAATGAACAAAGCGCTTTCTGCTACTAACATGTTTCAAGAAGAACAAAACACTTCATTCTCATCTAAAGAAAAACACAAGAACATTTTTTTAATCATTTTCCAGATTTTCCATGACATTTTATATTTCTCCAATTTCCCATGCATTTTCCAGGACTACAAAATCAGTAATTAATTTGCTTTTCCAGGGTGCATGGGAACCCTATATAAATTTTTTTTTTTTCTCAGATTAAAACTTTTTTAACTTACAGAGCTCTTTTGGAGGTTTTGATGACTCCCAATAATCTAATAAGACACTCGTCTGATTTCTTGAATTTCTGAAGCTCAAACTCCTCCAGCTCCTCCGTTGATGTCAACAACACAAAGGCCAAAGCAGACCACTGGGCAGGAGAAAGATCAGCAGATGAGAGACTTCCTTTGCTAAGGTGGGTCTGAATGTCTTTCACCAGAGTTTGGTCGTTCAGTTCATTCAGACAGTAGAACAGATTGATGGATCTCTCTGGAGGCAGATTAGCTTCAAATTTCTGCTTGATGTACTGAACTATTTCCTTCTTGCTCTGGTCATTTTCATTTTGCTGTGTTAACAGACCCTGTAAGAGTCGCTGATTGGACTGGAGTGACAAACCAAGGAGGAATCGAAGAAAAAGATCCAGGTGTCCATTATCACTCTCTAGTGCCTTGTCCACTGCAGTCTTGAGCAAATCAATCATGGTTTGATTTTTGTTTTCCTGTTCTGTAGACTCATGGACAAATATACTTTTCTTCTTTATGTCTAAAAACAGATGTGCATAAAGGGCTGCAATAAACTCTTGAATGCTCAAGTGAACAAAGCAGTACATGCTACCAAGAACAATCCCTGTTTCCTCCTTAAAGATCTGGGTACACATGCCTGAATACACTGATGCCTTATAGACATCAATACCACAGGCTTCCAGGTCTGATTCATAGAAGATTATATTGTTTTTTTTCTAGCTGATGAAATGCCAGTTTCCCAAGTGAAAAGATGGCATCTTTATCCCAGGAAACATCTGGTGTATATTTTCCATCATACTTTCGTCTGCTCTGCTGGATCTGAAATCTGAGAAAGTGTGAGTACATTTGTGTCAGAGTCTTAGGAGTGTCTTCAGTAGTAGATTCCTGCTTTTTTTTGCAGGCGTCTTCAGCCTGATTATTTTTCACATCATTATTTCTTTTTGCCTCTAAAATGTTCTGGAGAACAGTTGCTGAAATCCAGCAGAAGACTGGGATGTGGCACATGATAAAGAGACTCTTTGATTGTTTAACATGTTCGATGATTTCTTTGGCCAGATTCTCATCTGTGAATCTTTTTCTGAAGTACTCCTCCTTTTGTGCATCATTGAATCCTCGTATCTCTGTCAGCCGGTCGATACAGTCAGGAGGAATCTTACTGGCAGCTGCTGGTCTGGTGGTGATCCAGATGAGAGCAGAAGGAAGCAGATTTCCCTTGATCAGGTTCGTTAGGAGAACATCCAGAGATGATGGTGAAGACACATCATGCAATATCTCATTTTCCATAAAGTTTAAAGGAAGACGAAATTCATCCAGACCATCAAGAATGAACAAGACTCTTTGGTTCCTTCTTGTAAGGTTTAGTTCTTTTGTCTCAGGGAAAAACTGAGTTATAAGGTCCATCAAACTTAGTTTTTCTTGGTCCTTTAAGTTCATCTCTCTGAATGGAAGAGGAAATATGAAGCTGATATCTTGATTTTCTTTTCCTTCAGCCCAATCCAGAACAAACTTCTGCACAGAGACTGATTTTCCGATGCCAGCAACTCCTTTTGTCAGTACAGTTCTGATCTGCTTGTCTTCTTCAGGTGCTTCAAACAAATTTTTGCATTCAACCTGTATTTCTTGTGATTCATGACGCCTGGAAGCAACTTCAATCTGTCTTACCTCATGTTCAGTATTGACCTGTTCACTACAACCCTGAGTGATATAGAGATCTGTGTAGATGTTATTCAGAAGTGTAGAGTCACCTTGCTTTGCAATTCCTTCTAAAACACATTGATACTTTTTCTTTAAGCTACATTTTAGCTGATGAATGAAGAACAGCTCATCTAAACACAGGGACAAAAATAAAATGGATTTTGTTTAGCATTTTAGTTTTAATATTTTCTCTCATACATTTATAAGTGGAAATGTGACAGTAGGGCTGCTCGATTTTGACAAAAATCATAATCACAATTATTTTGGTCAATATTGTAATCACGATTATTTAACACGATTATGACAGGGTCCAAAACTTTATATTAGTGATTAATTTAAAGATAGCAATACAGCAGAAAAAAAGATACAAATAAAAAAAAAAACAGTGCTTTAAAAAAATACTGAATACTTTTATGCAAGTCTAAAGTAGTCTAACAATACTACAGAAATTGAATGTAATTATTTAAATGTAAAATAAAACGGCGTCTTTACTGTAATAGTTAAACATGCTTTGTTTCTGATTAAAACTACAAACGTCATTCTTTCAAGAGCAGTGAGTGATTTTTCTCTTTGTATTTTTACGTTTTATTCATATTAGGCACAGAGAAGGCAGAAGGAATATTATGTGTTGCCGCTTTAACCACACGGGTCCAATAAACTGTTGCACACGTATTTTCATTCTCAACTGTTTATGATCATTTAAGACATAACTGACTAGCGTTTACATGAACAATCACCAAGCGCCTCATTTTAAAATATATTTGCATGTATTTGAGCGTTTAGGCGCGCACCTTAAAAGATAACTTTACATGTCCGTGTTCTGCTCCGTCTCTGAGCGCACATACAGAACAGCACAAGTTTTCTTATGCGCATTTTAAAAACACAACATCAAAGAAACATTAATAAATCAAGTTTAACCCGTTTTATGAAAGTCGCGTTACATGATTTTGCTGACTTGCATGTGAAATTAGACTTTTATGAAGGAGCGATTCTACTTCGCACCACTGGAAAGGGGGCGGAATGGGGCGCAATAATCGTTTCATCTCGATTACTGCATTTTCATGATCGTTTGAAGCAGAAATCGAAATTGAAACTGAATTTCGATTAATTGCACAGCCCTATGTGACAGATGATCACGAGTCTCTTACCTTCTAAAGTATCAGCAGCTTCATCTTGCTTCATCTCTCTCAGGAAGTAGAGTGTGAGATCAAGAGCTGCTTCTTTGATACTGCATCTGTTCTCATTAAAATCCTTCACAATGTATTGTACATCGTCTTCTTGTAATATTTTCTTAAACTTTTCCAGCTCATTCTTCAGAAATGTAATTATTTTGCTTTCAAGATTCTAAAATAAAAAATTTAAAAAACTTTATGCGTTTCTAAAAGTTCAAATTTCTATTGAATATTCTTGCAAGTGTTGTTCAGTAAACTATTTGTTGTTATAAATGTAAACATCATTGAAAATGTGTTTTCCTACCTGGAAGATCCACAGAAGATTGTCTTTGAAATTCTTGTAGTTCCTGTGAGTCTGGACGTCTGAATCTGATGTCTCATATTGAAACCTATTAGTGAATAAAATGAAGTACTGCATTTTCAGGGAAACTATTAGAGAAATAATTTGTAAATATTTTTTAGCAAAGACAGAAAGCAATAGCTGTTTAAGTTCACACTGTTAAAGCATAGGATCTATTTAGGTATATATTTAGGTAAATATTAGGTCTCATTTTAATCTTCTTTACTGATGCTCTCAGCCTCTTAATGAAAATGCTGAAAAATATTTACACAATATAGATTCATGATAAATATTCAACAAAATTAAATTAAATCTTGCAGTCCATGTACAACCAACAATAAGAAAAACATTAAATACCTTTTGGTAGATGATGCTTTTTTCTCACTTAAGCCCGGTGGTTCATCTTTTGACCGGTCACTCTTCACAGACACAGAGCTGGACACATGTGAGCCTGATCTTACACTAATGACACAAACAGAGAAAGTTACAGGAGATACTTCAGTCTCATTTGAAGAGATTTTATGAGCCAAATGGGAGTTTGTTTAGTCCAGTTTAACACAAACTAATTCACTAACTCATCAGGCCTGCTATAAAGGAATCATCTCTTAGTCAAGTGAAGCGCTGCTTTCTCATCCTGCACAGATTCTACTTCACTAAAAAACACACCTGGCTAAAAAAACTGTGTTATAGTGCAACCATACTAAAACTATTGGGTAAACAAACTCTGTTGACCCCACTGACAGAAGAGAAAATACTAAAACAAATTTAACTTGTATCCATGAATCTTGTATGTATAGCAATGAATATGATGAACAATGAACTATGTACAGTCAACAAGTCTGGCAAAGAGACAAAATCTTTTACATTTCTCTTTAAAAATACCCACAAATTTACACTTTAAGAGTTTGATGTATATTTTAATTTTTATTATTTTACGTTATATCTAGTTTGCCCATTATTGACATTTGTTATGTGCTCTGTTTAATAGTACTTTAGTTCATTTTGCTGGGAAACTGCCATCTAGTGGACTCTATAAGAACTGCGGATGAGGAAAAAAACAGGAAGTAAGCAGCTGAACGCATGTCTGATGTATGTTCATTAGATGTGGTGCTTTTTGGGCTAATCCTCATCTTTCCTTGCTTTTAAGAGTTTTGAAGAGCAATGGCTGTAAGTTTCTTTATCTATTTAATTTGGGTGATATATACATTTTTGATATTAATGTGTGCAAAATTAACAGCATTCTTATAACCTGTATATTTTAATTTGTGTAATTTAAACATCCACAGGAGATTGTCTTTGAAATTCTTGTATTTCCTGTGAGTCTGGACGTCTGAATCTGATGTCTCATATTGAAACCTATTTGTGAATAAAATGAAGTACTGCATTTTCAGGGAAAATAAAAATAAAAACTGCATTTTCAGGGAAACTATGAGAGAAATAGCTGTTTAAGTTTGCACTGTTAAAGCATAGGATCTTTTTAGGTATACATTTAGGTAAATATTAGGCCTCATTTTAATCTTCTTTACTGTTGCTCTCAGCCTCTTAATGAAAATGCTGAAAAATATTTACACAATATAGATTCATGATAAATATTCAACAAAATTAAATTAAATCTTACAGTCCATGTGCAACCAACAATAAGAAAAACATTAAATACCTTTTGGTAGATGATGCTTTTTTCTCACTTAAGCCCGGTGGTTCATCTTTTGACCAGTCACTCTTCACAGACACAGAGCTGGACACATGTGAGCCTGATCTTACACTAATGACAAAGAACAGAGAAAAACTAGGAGATACTTCAGTCTCATTTGAAGAGATTTTATGTGCCAAATGGGAGTAATTTAAACATGTTTTAGTTATAAAACTAATTAGAGACTGCAATTTTTCCTTTAGTTTCACTTAGTTTAACTTGCTGTCAAACTTCAGAAATATTAAACATGAAGGGCGGACAGTACAACATTCAATACCCACTAAATATGCAACCCCAAACGTGTAATGCAATCAGATTCATATGATAAATTATGGATGATCTGTTGATGTCATTTCTACAGGTTCTGATAGGTTAACAGTACAGATAATTCTAGCAACATACAAACATGGTGTTCTTTTTTTCCCCCACAGAAAGTGTTTAAATAATTATCTAAAAACAGACTCAGTCTTACCTCTGTTTCTGTGAGAGACTCATCTCAGACTGAGAGTCCTTTCCTTGCTTTTCTGACATACTGCAGATAAACTGTCAGTGATCAGCACTGGGTTGTCAAAACAATCTGCTGTTCAGTTTGACCTGGAAAGGATGGTCGTTAATGAGATGAATAAATACGTTGAGTTAACAGAAACAGCAACAAAAACACTATATAAATAAAGTTACAAGAGTTATAAACAAATGCATTTCCGTGTAGAAAAACCAAATGGTCTTATTGAGAAATGGCTGGTTTAAAAATACTTCCGATTTCGCGTCACAAAAACAACAGCATGAAACAGAAGGCAAAATACGGGAAAACCTGCAGAAACACCAGGGCTCTCAACACACGCATTTCAACCAGTTCACACGCTCTCACGCCACACCTTGTATTTCTCACGCTAAGAAATAAGGGATAACTTGTCCTGCTATATAATGTTAATGGACGAAGTGCAGGCTTTGCAGAGAAAAGTTCTCTGCCGAGTTCATAGCTGTCTTGAGAGTTAAATGCCACCTACCAGCCAAGAAATTAGAATTTGCTGTTTTCTGGTATATTACGTGATCCCGCTACAATCACGTTCGTCACTAGGCAACGTAAACGCGCACACACGGGAATCGTTGCGGGGCTGCCGCTTTCTCTCGCAATGGAAGCGTTTAGTGCAGTTGAGGCGGTGGTCGCGTTGCGGTCTCGGAGCGGACGTTGCCATTTGTATTTACTAGAAACTAAATGAATTCAGCATTTTTTTTATTTATTTATTTTTTTTTTTTTTCATTTTACGATTCCTAGACAAAATCACTTGCCTGTCGGGAGAGACGTGTGTCCAAAGAAATAATTTGTGCTCTGTGTTTCTGCAGAATAAAGAAACTTGAGACC
>NW_026129346.1:0-16899 GCF_022985175.1 Labeo rohita | reverse complement strand
GCGTTACGCGGCGACAAGGAGCTCCTAACACCGGGCCCTGAGACAGGAACCAAGGCTTCTTCCACATGTCTAAGGCACGTAGGCATTGCCGTGTGACCTTGATCATGCAGAACGGGTTTCCCCTCGGGGAGAACCCCTTGGTCCTGAGCCACCACTGTAGGGGTCTCATGTACAGCAGGCCAAAAGGTATCACGTTGGACGCAGCTGCCATCAGACCCAGCAGTCGCTGGAACTGCTTTACAGTGAGTGACCAGCCTTCTTTCACTCTCGTGACTGCAGTGAGGATCGACTCGATCCGAGCAGGTGACAAACGTGCCTGCATCGTGGTCGAATCCCACACCACGCCTAGATAAGTGTTTCTCAATAATGGAGACAGCACACTCTTCTTGGCGTTCAGTCTCAACCCCAGCTCTTTCAGATGCGGGGGGAGAGTGCAAGGCTGAACAGAAGAACCCGATACTGGTAAGCTTCACCCGTGAAAGCAAACCTCAGGAACTTCCTGTGTTGAGGAAGGATGGAGACATGGAAGTATGCGTCTTTTAGATCTACTGTCACAAACCAGTCCTCGGACCTGATCTGTGACACTACCTGATTGAAAGTCAACATTTTGAACTTCAATCCATAGTAGTCTCAGATCTAAAAGGAGTCGCAGACCCCCATCCTTCTTCGGAACAACGAAGTACCAGCTGTAGAACCCGGACTCCCTGTCGTGAGGAGGGACCACCTCAATGGCCTCCTTCCTCAAGAGAGTTTCTACTTCTTGTTCCATTACCAGACCCTGCTCGGGGCTCACCACAGTGGAGACCCCGTTGAAAGGTGGTGGCGGAGCGCCAAACTGAATGCGATAGCCTCGCTCTACAGTGCGCAGGACCCAAGCAGATACGTTTGGCAGTAGTTTCCACGCTGCCAAATAATCTACTAAGGGAACCAGTCTCTCGAGACTGGCCTCTGGTATTGTTTGAGCTGCTAGTTCGGTGTCCTGTAACGGATGACCGGCAGGAGACAGCCGAACTAGCTGCTGTAGAGACCCCCGCAGGGGTGGCGAGCTCCCCAGCTCCGCTACGTTTCCGGGGGGAAGACTGAGGTGTGGGCTCGCTGGAGACCGCTGCACCCTGAAGCACCGGCAGGGTTGGCAGGCTAATCTCCCGAGGGCACAGAGGAGAGATGGGCACCGAAGAATGCGGTGGACCACGCCCTTCCCCAGTAGGGCCTGCCCTCAGAGGTCCTGGACCATAGGAGTCAGGACCATAGTCTCATCAGAATGCTTTGTAGGACATAGTGACACTCTCAAATAAAAGCTGTGCGAACTAGCACAAAAAACAGAGTGACACACACACAGAGCGCTTGCTGAAAGACAGAAGCTGCCGGCTGCATGCACTGCACGTGCTTTTAAGCTTCCTGGTCTCTACGTCACCCCGTCTGTGACGTCTCGCTTCTCCATTGGACTGTTTGCACACGTGTTTCAGAGCGTGGTCACGCTGGAGGCGTTCCCATAGCGTTTCGACACAGCTCGAGTTCCTGAAGGGGAACCTATGCTTTAACAGTGTAAACTTAAACAGCTATTGCTTTCTGTCTTTGCTAAAAAATATTTACAAATTATTTCTCTAATAGTTTCCCTGAAAATGCAGTACTTTATTTTATTCAAAAATAGGTTTCAATACGGCGCATCAGATTCCGACGTCCAGACTCACAGGAACTACAAGAGTTTCAAAGACAATCTCCTTTGGATTTTCCAGGTAGGAAAACACATTTTCAATGATGTTTACATTTATAACAACAAATAGTGTACTGAACAACACTTGTAAGAATATTCAATAGAAATTTGATTTCTGTTTTATCTTGATCATTTATGTTTACTTTTAGAAACGCATAAAAATGTTTTTTTTTTTTATTTTAGAATCTTGAAAGCAAAATAATTACATTTCTGAAGAATGAGCTGGAAAAGTTTAAGAAAATATTACAAAAAGACGATGTACAATACATTGTGAAGGATTTTAATGAGAACGGATGCAGTATCAAAGAAGCAGCTCTTGATCTCACGCTCTTCTTCCTGAGAGAGATGAAGCAAGATGAAGCTGCTGATACTTTAGAAGGTAAGAGACTCGTGATCATCCGTCACATTTCCACTTATAAATGTATGAGAGACAATAGTAAAACTAAAATGCTAAAAAAAAATCCATTTCGTTTTTGTCCCTGTGTTTAGATGAGCTGTTCTTCATTCATCAGCTAAAATGTAGCTTAAAGAAAAAGTATCAATGTGTGTTTGAAGGAATTGCAAAGCAAGGTGACTCTACACTTCTGAATAACATCTACACAGATCTCTATATCACTCAGGGTTGTAGTGAACAGGTCAATACTGAACATGAGGTAAGACAGATTGAAGTTACTTCCAGACGTCATGAATCACAAGAGATACAGGTTGAATGCAAAAATTTGTTTGAAGCACCTGAACAAGACAAGCAGATCAGAACTGTACTGACAAAAGGAGTTGCTGGCATCGGAAAATCAGTCTCTGTGCAGAAGTTTGTTCTGGATTGGGCTGAAGGAAAAGAAAATCAAGATATCAGCTTTGTATTTCCTCTTCCATTTAGAGAGATGAACTTAAAGGACCAAGAAAAACTAAGTTTGATGGACCTTATAACTCAGTTTTTCCCTGAGACAAAAGAGCTAAACCTTACAAGAAGGAACCAAAGAGTCTTGTTCATTCTTGATGGTCTGGATGAATTTCGTCTTCCTTTAAACTTTATGGAAAATGAGATATTGCATGATGTATCTTCACCATCGTCTCTGGATGTTCTTTTAATGAACCTCATCAAGGGAAATCTACTTCCTTCTGCTCTCATCTGGATCACCACCAGACCAGCAGCTGCCAGTAAGATTCCTCCTGACTGTATCGACCGGCTGACAGAGATACGAGGATTCAATGATGCACAAAAGGAGGAGTACTTCAGAAAAAGATTCATGGATGAGAATCTGGCCAAAGAAATCATCGAACATGTTAAACAATCAAAGAGTCTTTTTATCATGTGCCACATCCCAGTCTTCTGCTGGATTTCAGCCACTGTTCTCCAGAACATTTTAGAGGCAAAAAGAAATGATGTGAAAAATAATCAGGCTGAAGACGCCTGCAAAAAAAAGCAGGAATCTACTACTGAAGACACTCCTAAGACTCTGACACAAATGTACTCACACTTTCTCAGATTTCAGATCCAGCAGAGCAGACGAAAGTATGATGGAAAATATACACCAGATGTTTCCTGGGATAAATATGCCATCTTTTCACTGGGGAAACTGGCGTTTCATCAGCTGGAAAGAAACAATGTAATCTTCTATGAATCAGACTTGGAAGCCTGTGGTATTGACGTCTATAAGGCATCAGTGTATTCAGGCATGTGTACCCAGATCTTTAAGGTGGAAACAGGGATCGTTCTTGGTACCATGTACTGCTTTGTTCACTTGAGCATTCAAGAGTTTATTGCAGCCCTTTATGCACATCTGTTTCTAGACATAAAGAAGAGAAGTATATTTGTTCATGAGTCTACAGAACAGGAAAACAAAAGTGACACCATGATTGATTTGCTCAAGACTGCAGTGGACAAGGCACTAGAGAGTGATAATGGACACCTGGATCTTTTGCTTCGATTCCTCCTTGGTTTGTCACTCCAGTCCAATCAGCGACTCTTACAGGGTCTGTTGACACAGCAAAATGGAAATGACCAGATCAAAAAGGAAATAGTTCAGTACATCAAGCAGAAATTGGGAGCTAATCTGTCTCCAGAGAGATCCATCAATCTGTTCTACTGTCTGAATGAACTGAACGACCAAACTCTGGTGAAAGACATTCAGACCCACCTTAGCAAAGGAAGTCTATCATCTGCTGATCTTTCTCCTGCCCAGTGGTCTGCTTTGGCCTTTGTGTTGTTGACATCAGAGGAGGAGCTGGAGGAGTTTGAGCTTCAGAAATTCAAGAAATCAGACGAGTGTCTCATTAGATTATTGGCAGTCATCAAAATCTCCAAAAGAGCTCTGTAAGTTAAAAAGGTTTAATCTGAGAAAAAAAAAATGTATATAGGGTTCCCATGCACCCTGGAAAAGCAAAGTAATTACTGATTTTGTAGTCCTGGAAAATGCATGGGAAATTAGAGAAATATAAAATGTCATGGAAAATCTGGAAAATGATTAAAAAAATGTTCTTGTGTTTTTTGTGATGAGAATGAAGTGTTTTGTTCTTCTTGAAACATGTTAGTAGCAGAAAGTGCTGTGTTCATTTAAAATATCAAATCTTAGTATTTCTGATGATGTTTACTCCATCAAATTTCCACTCAAATGTTTGCAGTAAAGGCCAACAGATTATCAGCAACCTAGTGATTGTGATTTATTTTAATGTATAATTCCAGCCTTTCTGCAGTACCAGTACCAAATACTGGCTCAGTGTGGTACCTGTTGATAGGCAGCTGCTTTCAAACATTTCTGTGTATATTTTTTTTGTAAGCACTCTGTAAAGAGTATTGTGTTTTTACATGTTTTTACAGCATTGTGCATTGTAGCCAGTGTTGAGAACCTGATCACAATGGTTAAGGTGTTTAATCAGAATCACTCCGTTTCCTTGAAACCATGGAACTAGCACTTTCAGATTTATTATTCATTGTAATTATAGATGAATAGATGAAAAATAAATGTATTAATTGTATTTAGCAAATGTATTCAATCTAATTATTCTGTAATTTTATTTCCCTCATAGGCTAAATGATTGTGGCTTAACAGACAAAAGCTGTTCAGCTCTGGCTACAGTTCTTGGATCAGATACCAGTCTGAAAGAGCTGAACATGAGCAATAATAATCTACAGGATTCAGGAGTGAAGCTGCTCTGCACTGGACTGAAAAATATGAATTGTCATTTGGAGATACTGAGGTAAGTTGTGACAATTGACCAAAATTGAGCTCAACAAAATATATAAGAAAACTAGACTTAAAAAATGAACAAATCAGTTTTTTTAAAACATTTTTTTGCATTCATTTTTTCAAAATCAGTTCAATGTTGATTCAGTTTGATTCAGTAAACATGTAAAGTCCATCAATTTAAGAATCAGTTTAATTAATTTATAAAGCAGCTGTGGAGTAAACAGTGATGTCGTCATCAGCTCAGTTCAGTTCTCGTCCAATAATTTCAATTTTAATATTTTCAAAGTTTTAATTGTCTTTCCTTGTCCTCTACAAATTATTTCCTAATTATAATTGTTCATTATGAAATACTCTTTAACATGTTGTTTATTTGGGTTAATGCTCCACATCTAAAGTACACCTACAAAAAAACGGGAATGGAGTTACATGCTATATGTGGGACAAATAAAACTATTTTAAAATACTAAAATCTACCTTTAAGGTACTAATATATACTGTTTAGGGGTAGGTAAGGTACAAAAATATACCTTTTCACTTTTGTACCTTAGGGTAACAGATAATCAGCTACACTGTAAAAACATAAGTTGATTCAACTTAAAATAATTTGTAACCTGGCTGCCTTAAAATGTTGTGTTAAATAAGCTAAAAAACTTATGTTGGTTAAACATATGTTGGAGTTCCTTAAACCTAGAATTAATAGTTGGGATAACAAAGATGAAGCTGAGTCAACTTTTAGGTTTTTAGTTAGTCCAGCAAGATGAGAAAGTTGTGCTAACCTAAATGCAAGTTGAAACAACATAAAATTAGTGAGACCAACATGACAAGAAAGTTGTCACGAAACTGTATATTTATCATTCTCCATATAAGTTCAGCTCAGTACCGCAGCAGAGAATATAATATTTATATCGAAAATACTGTGGAATACGCGTGACATTGTAGCCAATGTTGAGCACCTGATCACAGTGGTCAAGGTGTTTAATCAGTTTTAATTCGCTCAGTAATGCTTTTCCTTAAAACCATGGATCTAGCACTTTCAAATGTATAATTCATTGTAATTAAAGCTGTAGATTAACTAATATATTCATTAGAGGTCGATAATGGATTTTACCGATAACTAGGTTGGACCACACTGGCCGATACCGATTAATCGACCGATAGTTTTTAAAATGGATACTGAATGGAAAATAAATAGTGCTCTACCATTTAAAGAAAAAAAAAAAGTAGCCTACTGAACCATACTTTGTAATAAAATGAATAAAAATAGTAATATTAATTATATATTGATCATTACAGTTCATTGTTCATTAACGTTAACAAAAGCAACTAAAATTTTTTAAATATATCAGTAAATGCTGTAATAAACACACTCTAACAAGGAAAGAATACTTCTATTCTACAGCTTTTATCAATCTTAATGTTACAAATGGACTCGTATTGTAAAGTGTTACCATTACATCAACAGTCAAGCTAAAGATGGCCATCTTTAAATGTCTACACAAAGGCCACAGTATTGAAATTGCATACATGGATATTGTGTACTTTCACAATTTAACTGCTTCTATTCTAGAACATTTGTGGTTATCTAATCAAAATATAAAAATATGTGATGCGATCTAGGAAAATCCGTCGGATGTCGTGCTGGGACGTTTTCAGGAATATGATTTTTTTTTTTTTTAATAAGGTTTTTATTAAATTATTATTCTGTAACATCTTGTCTATAATTTCTCAAAATATCTCGGCAAAATTCACTTGTTTAGTGCAGAAAAATAGCCATTTATTGCAGCAAGCAGAAATGACTGTGTCTTTCTCTTATACCAAGAACACGTTGCTGAGGTGCTTTCCCTTAACACCACAAAAACAGTTAGCCTATCAAAATAAACCATTTAACATATTTAGTAAAGGTGTATCAATTCACATTCTCCGCCAGTCCTGTGCAAACTACGGCAAGCAAGTTTTTTTATTTATTTATTTTTTTAATATTGTGAGATGGCGGAGCGCAACAACGCCATCTAAAGTACTGCAGCTGCTGGCTTAACCGATCTTACTCGTCTCAATCTGCTCAATCTTGGTGATGTCAGTGCCCTAAACGATGTTATAATGGACTATTTCACATCCAGAGATGAAGGATCGGATGATGAAGTTACTAAAGAGGAGGAGTCTGATGACAGTCTGTTTTATGCACTAGAGACTATGCACATGATAGACAACGTTAGTCTGTTTGTATAGTGATGCAGTATAGCGCACCTAACTTGACAGACAGCTCTCGTTAAACCCGTAAACTGAAAGTGAAAGCTGTCTCACTTTAAAGCTTCTAAGTTTTTCTCAAAATTCCATTCCTGAAAATCATCGCTATCAGCCAACTTAAGATAGCCATAACTCTGTTATGTTCAAGCTATGAACAAAATAAAAAACAGTTTTGGAAAGGGCTTGAACCCAGCTTTCATATGGTATCAAAACCTAAAAAAAGTCAAATTTCACCATGTGTTGGGTTTAGATCGCATCACGTATGTTAGTCACACAACGGGCAAAAATGCAGCGCCGCGTCTAGAAGAACTCGCAGCTATCCGGTATTACACACACTGGACGCGTCGCGTTCAATTCAAGCGGCGGTCTACAAGACTTTATTTGATCACCAAACGTTCAAAAGTATACTGCTGTCTTTTCTCCACTAATGCAGCATCTAGTCAACAAATTCATCGCTTAGTAATGACATGAAAACATGCACTACAGTATACTGTACACAGCGTTTTGTTGTCAATGTTTTAAATCTGTCTTTGAAGTGCCCCGCTCTATGCAGCGCGCAGTGCCACATGTCTAAACAAACGGCATGTGCTGTCAGTGATTTCCGCCACTAGAGGCCGCTCTCCTGCTGTATAACAAACACTATAGGTACTTTGCTGTATAATGACGACCTTCTCAGCTGCTCCAGCAACAGACCCAAACCGGAAAAAAACTATTGGCATGGATTTTTGCAGATAACCGATAGTTCCACCAATCAACTATCATACCGATTAATCAGCAAAACTGATACATCGGTCGACCTCTAATATTTATTATTTGTGTTTAGCAGAGGTGGAACCAAGTCATTGTTTTGCTAGTCACCAGTAAGTCTCAAGTCTTTGCATGCAAGTCTTGAGTCAAGTTCTGAGCCAAGACGGGCAAGTCCAAGTTGAGTTGCAAGTCGCTTTAGGCGTCAAGTCGTAAACAAGTCATTAGTGCTGTTTGCCCAAATTAGTTTGTCTGTGTTAATTACTACAGTAAATTTAAAATCAATAATAGTCTATAGTAAGCATAATTATAAATATATAATAATTAGTGGAGTTTCATTGAGGAATGAATCATTGTTTTTGAAGAAATATAGGCCTAAGTGAATGAATAATTTATTTTAAGTCTCATTTAAGTTTCATTTATTAATGATTCAGTGATTTTAATGAATCACCTGAGTCAAATATTTAATAACTTGCTAATACGTGCTAAATGTACATGCACTCATTTATCGCCACTACTGACGTAGGTCTACAGACATAGACATTTATTTTTTTTATTGACATGATTGACGGGTATTGTTTAGAATATTAACAAAACATGTATGGTACTTTAAGTTGTAAACTGATACGTTGATACAGAACGTTAATTACTGGGCAAAGAGAAACATGAAATGAAGCAGAAAAGTAAATGTATAAGAGTAGTTATAATGTATATAAATGTTAAAAAATAAGAAACCATCAGTGAATGGATTTAAAAGATGGATTGGATGTGTTTTCTTATAGTTCTATATTATTTTATGTTCTTATATACACTCAAAAAAATAATCTGTTGGATGAACGTGATTTAATCATAGCACCCATTATGCATCTAAACAAATCAAGTAAACTTGGACTGAATTGAATATGTTATTTGAATGCAATATACATTTGTAGATTTAACATGATTTTAATATGTCAGTGTAACTTCTTTTCAACTAACTGAATCAAAATGTTTGTATTGTGTTGGTCTAATCAAATTTATTCTTATTCACTCAATGTTGGTAAAGCATGTCGATTCAAACACATTCTGCCTTGTGACATCAACTAGTTAATGTCTTGTTCATGTATGGTTTTAGTAGTTTAACCCCTTAGTGTTCCATTGTAATAGTGCTACCCCCAAGCAACCATTGAATCAATGTTAAAAGTAGTTGATTTGTCAATGTTAATGACACTGAATTAATATAACTTTAGCTCCTGCTATTAATGTTAAAAAAAAAAATTAAATTTCAAAAAACCACCATTGTTGTGATCAGTGATCGCTTTAGTTGGGCTCTTGATTCTTTGTCCTGTAATGCTAGATTTTCTGTCTTTTATAATACTGCGTGCAAACGCATTGTTTGAGATAATAAAAGCTAAGATTCTTTGGGGTCAGATGATGGTGACTGTAATCATTGTGAGGTTATTTAAATAACTGCTTGCAATGTGTGATTAAAGCAGATGTGCAGCTATCATACTCTTATGAATTAACAGAAAATGCAAAAGAAAAAAAAACTGAATCAATTTAAATTGCTGAATCAATTAGACATCAAGAATCAGTGTATGAAGCTCAACAATGGTGACAATCAGCAAAATAAAATTGTATGCAGAAATGCATGCTGGGTATCAAAATGAGGTAGTAAAACCTCATTCATAAT
The DNA here is from genome assembly GCF_022985175.1 of Labeo rohita. Classification (NCBI taxonomy): domain Eukaryota; kingdom Metazoa; phylum Chordata; class Actinopteri; order Cypriniformes; family Cyprinidae; genus Labeo; species Labeo rohita. The sequence goes on along the minus strand of NW_026129346.1, from coordinate 7,337 downwards.
TCCCAGGATGCATTGCAGTTGATCTGTTTATCTGAATTAGTATGATGATTGTCACCATTGTTGAGGATTGTATGTTGAGTGTTGATGTCTAAATCTTGCTGTGTGTTGCCACAGATTTTTTTACATTTGTGATACAAGAATCATCAGCATTATCAACACATATTATTTAGTATTTTTTCTGAACTTTATTGCTACTTGACATCCATCACAGAGAACAACCTACTTCAAATTAGTTTTAAAACATCTCTTTTTAATAGCATAAGTGTTTGCATTGAAACACTGTTGAAGCACAGAAAAGAACTGTCTTAATGCAACGCAAGAATCAAGAACCCAACTAAAGCAATCACTGATCACAGTAATGGTGGTTTGTTGAAATGTCAACATTTTTTTAACATTAATTGATTTAATGCCATTAACGTTGACAAATCAACTATTTTTAACATTGATTCAATAGTTTTCACCTGCTCTCTTGCTATCTGGGACCCAATCTTAGCCTTCAGTAAACCACATAGAGTCCAGTCTTTAACCAGAAACCCCAAAACTGAGCCATAAAACAGCCATGGATACATCAATAGGCAGTAAAACACACAGTTGCACCTTTAGACATGGCTCAGTTTTGGGGTTTCTGGTTATAGACTGGTCCCTATGTAGTTTACTGAAAGCTGAGATTGGGTAGGACTATTAAAACTTGTTCTGGCCAGTTCAGGGCTGGTTATAAGTTACCATTTGGCTGAGATTTGGGCCAATTATGGCTCATGTGTGGTTCATGTCTGTAGTCCAGATCCGGGCCACTCAATGGCCGTAATTTTTTGCTGCACTTGGGCCGAGTGTGACTGCTTGCTTGGCCCAGAGCTGGGCCAGATGTCAATTGCTATGTGCATCAACCAATTCACATAAGAAATTTGTCATGGTAGACCATCAGTTTCCTATAAATGAACAGTTTGTCCAGCTCAGTTATTTGACAGAGTAAAGTGTTCTCTCTTGTCACATTTTTGATGTAGCAAATAGGAAAAACAATGCTGGCTAGCATTATGAGACATTTTGGAACTCTATGTTTGAACAGACAGAAAATGTCTAGTTATAGAAAGTCTAACGTAATTTTTTGCTGATATACACACACGAAGGGCCAGGCCAACGTTAGTTCATTTAGCTAATGACGACAACAGTCCCTCCGTTGGCATACTAAGCAAAATCTCAAAAAATAAATAAATAAAATAAAACAATAATAATAATCGTTTTTTTCCATCACTCTATAAACGTTAGCTAGACTGAAAAGAGCGATGAGAAGTGCACTATGATTCAACATTAACTTTTGGTGTTTCGGATATAACCGATAGGCTAAGTTCAAACCGCCGGCACTCTAACAGCTCCACTTCTTCCAGCCATCTGTACCTGCGCGTTTCTGCCGCAGTACTGAGCATGCGCAGAGACTCACTAGAGAGAGTCGTTGATATGAAGCGCTTCAGTCTCATTGAATCAACAAGTTCTGATCTAATTCATTTGATTATTTCTTAATTTAGTTTCAAATAACAAGAATGAATCACGTAACAGAAGTAAACTCGTTATATTCTTGTTAATCAGACATACTTGTATTTTGCAAATCCAGCAAGTGGCTAGTTGACTTTTTTGAGTGTAGGCTATTCCTTCAACAAATATTGATAACAAATTATTCAAATTTCATGCTGTCACAGAGACGTGCGCAATAATAGTCATAATCTGTTTTAGTCTTTGTTATTCTTCATTCAAAATAAAATTTTAATTTTGTAATAATTTTAGGGGTTGAGTTAATATGTCGACTTTGCCACAAATAGCCACGAACGTCTGGCACCACACCGTTCAGGGTTTAAGAAATGAGGCATGCAAAATTATTCATGGTAAAACTGTAGCTATTCAGACAAATATATGTAAGTAAATGTATTTTCTGTTTTAAATGAGTTGTTTCTATCGGATATACAACACGTAACTTCATTCATTTCTTCTGAAATCAATCAATCAATCATGTTTATTTATACAGCGCTTTTTAACAAAGCAGGTTGTGTCAAAGCAACTTTACAGTATTAAATAGGACAATAGTGTGTCAATAATACAAAAGTTCCATGTTGCAGCAAAGTCAGATTGCAGAGGACTCATCTGGTTCCCGTGGTCTTGCGTCGACGGCCGTCTAGGTGATAAGTTCCTCATTGATGATCCGTCTCTGGGGCTCATCTAGTTGACATTACAATTACATTTACTCATTTAGCAGACGCTTTTATCCAAACCGACTTACAGGTGGGGAATACATCAAGTGATTTGTCCTAAAGAGGCAAAACGACATAGGAAGTGCTCATAATACCATAACACAGGCATTGTTCAGATAAGTGCAAGCTAGAAAGGGAAACGAGTAGAATAAAGGTTTTTATTATCTTTTTATTTATTTATTTATTATTATTATTATTTTTATTTTTTTTTTTAGTCAAATAGTATCGAAAGAGATGAGTTTTCAGCAGTCGCTTGAAAGTTGTTAGGGAGTTGGCGTTCCGGATCGCAGTGGGAAGATCATTCCACCAGCCAGGAATGGTGTAAGAGAATGTTCTCCGCTGACATTCAGGGCTGTAGAGCTCGTCTCTAGGTGCTGCTCCACCATCTGGGCTGAGTATGGACTGGATCCGGGGGACTGCAGTGACCATCTGATCTGGATACAGACTGGATCTGGTGGCTACGGTGACCTCGAAATAAGAACAAAACAGACTAATATTAGTGTAGATGCCATTCTTCATACAATGCAACAAGTACATCAGGTGTTATGGGTAGTGTTCCCGGTTCTGGTTGACCTAATTAATGCAGCCTAACAATCCTTTACAATTTCAATTTAAACTGACAGAGTGTGTCTGCTTCCTGAACAGTGCTAGGTAGATTGAAAGTGAGTGGCTGATAAACAGGAAGAATTGAGTGACCTTAATATGTAGGCTACAAACAAGCCTTTGACGTTCAAAAAAAAAAAAAATGTTCGAAAGGTTTAGCCTATTATTAGGTTACTGCTGTTTCAATATACATCAGTGTTTATTCTTCATCTTCTTCTTATTATTGTAAGTGGTTTATAGTGGTTATGTGCATTTTAAATGTCTAAAACATTAAATATCCTAAACATGAGGATGAAAACACTAACAAGCGCTCACTTAGTGAGTCCATCTCTGGCTCAGTGCCAAAAGCTGTGCTAATCATGCCAGTGTGATCATACGCTTTAGCAACCAGCCTATATTGATCAGAACAGTTTTGTTTTTTTTTTTATCAAGTAGAGGGCAGGACTCAAGTTCAAGTCAAGTCAAGTCTTGAGTCATTGTTGTCTAAGTCGAGTCGCAAGTCGGGATAACTGAATATACATTTGATGGTTCATTTGTATCTGTGATGAAGCATATCTGTTTGTATATATAATTGGATATCAAAAGCTAAGACAAGATGTTTTCAGGCTATTATTATTTTTACATTTTTGCATTACATTTACTGATAAAATATACTGTATGGGAGTTCAGGGTTTTTGTCTTGAAGTCTGGACCATTTTTACATTTTGCTTAAAATAAGTATCTTCTAAAACTAACAAACAACATGCATAATGAAAATGCTCTCTCATGATGAACAGAAAAATGTTAACTAGTGGAGTCAAGACATGTTTGTTATATAGCACTTTATATGATACAGATAATTTCATTTCATTTCTTTTCATTTTCATTTTTATTTTGAATAAAACATAATTTAAAACAAACAAATACACATATATGTGTGTTGCCGTGCCAACAAAAAACATTCCAAAAACTTCATACATTACAGAAAAATGTTTGAAAAGGAGTGGGATGAAGCTAAAGCTTATTTTTCCCACCCCCTATACAATTCCAGAACGTTCCCTTATGTCTTTTATTTATACCAATATCTTTGTAAGAGAAGAATTCCACAAAACTAAAAACTAAACACCAACCAAATACTTTCTTCCCAAAACAAGCCATCACCCATTCTCATACAATCCACCTTTTAACCCCCACATCCCTCACAATCACCTGTATATATCCACATATCCTTTAAGTAAAATGGCTTTATACCATGTCTTAAACTGTTTAATATTTATTCATTGCTTTAACACATGCTCCAAACCATTCCACAGCTGCACCCCACAGACAGAGATACACATACTTTTTAAAGTTGTTCTTATTTTAACATGTTTAAAGTTTAACTCTTCCCTCAAATTATACCCACCCTGCCTTTCCAAGAACATTTTTTGTAAGTTTCCCGGAAGTAACATATTTCTTGCTTTGAACATAACTTGTGCAGTTTTAAATTTAACCAAATCAATAAACTTCAGTATATCTGACTTTAAAAATAATATATTTGTCTGTTCCAGATATCCCACATTATTAATAATTCTGATTGCTCTCTTTTGTAATATACATATCGATTGTAAATTGCTTTTGTAGGTATTTCCCCAGATCTCTACACAAGAACTCAAATACGGTAATATAAATGTATTATACAAAATATGCATTGATCTATTGTCCAAAATATATCTTGCTTTATTCAAAATAGCTATAGTCTTAGCCAATTTTGCTTTAACATACTTTATTTGAGGTTTCCAACATAACTTATCTAAAATTACACCAAATTTATTTCCATATACTCTTTCTATATTTTTATTATCAATTTTCAATTAAATTTGAGGATTTGTTTTATATCTTCCAAGTAACATAATCTTAGTTTTACTTTTTATAACAATTTATTTACATCAAACCAATGTTTTAATTTATTCATTTCAATTGTCATCACCTTCAAAAGCTGTTGTAAATTATCACCAGAACAAAATATATTTGTATCATCTGCACATAAAATAAATTTTAGTATATTTGATACTCTACACATATCATTAATATACATTATAAACAGTTTTGGACCTAAAACTGATCCTTGAGGTACACCACAAGTTATGTTTGTATATACAGATTTATGTTAGATTTATGTTCACCAATTTCTGCAAACTGTTTCCTGTTTGTCAGATAACTACTCACCCAGTCCAAACCCACCCCTCTAATACCAGATCTCTCTAGTTTTTGTAATAAAATATTGTGATTTATGGTATCAAAAGCTTTCTTTAAATCTATGAAAATTCCTACTACATGTTTCTTTTTATCTATACCATTTGTAATTTCCTCAATTAATTCCATTAGTGCTAAAGTTGTTGATCTGTTTGTCCAAAATCCATATTGACTATCAACTAGAAGATTATGTGTTTCAATAAAATGATCAAGTCTTTCTATAAAAAGTTTTTCAAGAACTTTGGAGAACTGGGGGAGTATAGAAACAGGTCTATAATTTGTAAAGTAATGTCTATCCCCGTTTTTATATAATGGTGTTATTTTTGCAACTTTCATTTTATTTGGAAATTTACCAGATTGAAAAGACAAATTAAAGATGTAAGTTAATGGATCCACAATCTCTTCAATAACTTTTTTTAATTATAATCATATCAATATTATTCCAGTCAAGAGAGGATTTACTTTTACATTTTCTTACACAATTATCTCCTCTCAATCCACTGCTGTAAGAAAAATTGAGCTTGAATTTCGATCCAAAAATCATTCACCTCTTCTATTGTTTCTGAGTCATCTATTGTTTTTACTAAATCTGGTCCCACGTTTACAAAGAATTTATTGAATCCATTAACCACATCTTTCCTATTATTTATTATGCTATCATTATCAATATAATACTCTGGGTAACAAATATTATTCTCGACTCCATTTCTAATGATATTATTTAATACATTCCACAAACCTTTCATATTATTTTTATTATAATCTATTTTTTTATTATAGTATTCGTTCTTACATATTCTCATAATATTAATTTATTTATTTTTAAACTTTTTATATTTAGTCTCTACTTCTGGAGTACGAGAGTTGATGAATTGTCTATAAGTGTATTTTTCTTCTTACAAGCATTTACAGTTTTTCTCAATTGCTTAAACACATTTCTTGAAATTATGCCTCGCTTTTGCGATAACCTAAACACAAATCCGTAACTTCTAACTCAATTCCCTGAACTTACTATATTCAGGTCAAAATGAAGCTCTCCACTCAAAACAACTCAATCTTGCTGAAAAAAACAAACTTTGCTCTCAGACATGACACACAAACCCTCAAAAACACACACACTACAACACTGTTTTACACACTGATGAGATCAATTCAAAACAATACTACGAAAGCTGGTAATAAGTGTTGCTTGGAAGAAAAAAAAATCACATGATGAACACAAAAATGTATGCATTTGTGTTTTAATCCTTAATTTATTGTACTGTAAAGTACATCACAAAACAGCAAACAACAACAAAAATAATTATTCTGCCCCAGCATCCTGTCTTTGGTCTGGGACAGGCCAAACAACCTCCTCAGTATCACAGACTAAATTGGCTCTGGACAGGCAGCAGGGGTAAAATCCTCTTGCATGCCTGACCCAACCCTGGCATGCATCAACTAAAATATATAAGACTGCTTGTTTCCTTGCCCTTGCCCTTCCTATTTCTCTTCCATGTTGTTGTCGTTGTCCTCCTTCTTCCCCTCCTCTTCCTCTTTCACTTCCTACTCTTCGTCTTCGAAACTGCATATTACTGTATGCGGGATATTGATTGAAAAAGACCGGATAGGATTCACAGTTACACTTTTACTAGTGGTCTAACAAAAAAAAAAAAAAAAAAAAAAAAAATTATACATATATACATATATACATATATATAAATACGTTACAAAGTCATTGTGAAATAGAAAAGAAAAAGCATGAGATGTTGAGATGTACCTTTGAGCTATTTCAGAGAACTGCTTTATCATTGGTTGATCTGTAGTCTCGACATTAGCAAAAGTCAATATTCACTTGAACAGTTCATGGCAAATCTACAAAAAGTCTTATAGAAATGTGTAGAGTATGCTTGACAGTTTATGACAACTGGATCAAAAATTTAGCATTTACTGCAAATACATATACGATGAGCTAATGCCTTGATGTTTTAAGGGGTAAGACTATAGCAACAACAATAAGAAGTGATAATGTAGGAAATAGCAGACAAATCAGTTGCATAATCAGTTGCATGAATGTACCAAAGCAAACGCAACTTGTTAAAAAAAAAAAAAAATAGAAACATTTTATGATATGTACAAGTGACTAGACGATGTGGAGGTTGAACAAGTAGTATTGAGAATGTCATTTCTGATCTGAGAAATGCACCAAACTGTAAGCTGACTTTGGCCCTTTTATCTCCATCGAAGGTTCTGATTGGTGTGTGACAAATTTTGAGTCCTAGTGTTTCCATTTGGGTAATTGTT
>NW_026129345.1:39124-64704 GCF_022985175.1 Labeo rohita | reverse complement strand
AGATTGCTTTTGTAACAGCTAGGTCCCGTGTCGCCCCCAAAAAACAACAGAGCATTCCACGTCTTGAGCTGTGTGCAGCACTCACAGGTGCACAGCTTGCTAAAGTCCTGAAGACAGAGCTAACGTTACCACTTACTGGTGTCACGCTGTGGTCTGATTCCACCACAGTGCTAACCTGGCTTTTATCAGATTCCTGTCACTTTAAGGTGTTTGTGGGGACCAGAGTGGCAGAAATACAGGACTTAACTGAATCTGACACCTGGCGTTATGTACAGTCGAGTGCCAACCCAGCAGACGCCATCACAAGAGGGAAGTCTCCTTCTGATCTCCACAAAGAAAGCAGATGGAACCAAGGCCCAGCATTCCTCAGACAAAGACCAGACAGCTGGCCTGAGATGCCACCATTAGCCCATGTAAACCAAGACAGTGAGCTGAAAAAGTCAACCTTCTGTGGACTGTTAACCTCTGCTCTGTCACTGCCAGATCCTCAACAGTTTCACACTTTCATAGACTACCTAAATGCTCTTATACAATCATCAGCTGAAAGCTCTCCGTCCATTGCAACTGCTGAAGATTATAAAGAAGCTGAGCTCACAGCCCTCCGTCAGATCCAGGCAGAGTCATTCCCAGATGAGGTGTTCCACTTGAAATCTGGTAAAACCTTGCCAACCAATAGTCGGCTTCTGTGTCTAGCCCCTGAACTGGATATTAGCACCAATCTCATTCGGGTTGGTGGTCGTCTCAGACAAATCAGTTCACTAGAAGAAGATAACATCCACCCCATCATCCTTGATCCACATCACCCACTCACCAAGCTTATCATCAAAGACTATGATGATCGTCTGCATCACCCTGGACCAGAGAGGGTGTTTTCGGAACTCAGGAGAAAATACTGGATATTAAGAGGACGAGCAGCTGTCAGACATCATCAGCGCCAGTGCACAGAATGTCAAAAATGGCGGGCCAAACCACATCCCCCCAGAATGGCAGACCTCCCACCAGCCCGGTTGAGAATTCACCAGCCAGTTTTCTATTCAACAGGGATAGATTGCTTTGGTCCCTATCTCATAAAGGTAGGACGCCGAAATGAGAAGCGTTGGGGGATCATCTTCAAGTGTATGACCACCCGTGCAGTGCATATCGATCTCCTCGCAAGTCTGGACAGTGATTCCTTCCTGATGGCCCTTCGTCGCTTCATTGCTCGACGAGGAAAACCCTTTGAAATCCTATCAGATCAGGGAACAAATTTCAAAGGTGGAGAAAGGGAGCTTCGAGATGCCTACACTGCTCTTCAGCCTGAACTCCAAGCTCAACTCGCAAGTCAGCAAATCAAGTTTGTGTTCAATCCACCTAATGCCCCACATTTCGGTGGATGCTGGGAGCGGGAGATTCGGTCCCTGAAAACAGCCCTGCAAGTGACCCTCGGATCACAGACAGTCACTGAAGAAGTATTGCGGACTGTTCTCATTGAAATCGAGGGGATTCTCAATGCCAAACCTCTTGGTTACACATCTTCAGACATCGCTGACCCAGACCCAGTTACACCCAACATCCTGTTGATGGGGCGGCGGGATGCCTCACTTCCACAAGTGACATACCAGGATTCTGAGCTTCTGAGTCGACGGAGATGGAGGCACAGTCAGCTATTGGCCGATCACTTTTGGAAGCAATTCATCCGCAATTATCTGCCTAGCCTTCAAATCAGACAGAAATGGATGTCAGAAACAGACAACCTACAGATAGGTGAGACTGTTATGATTGTAGACCAACAACTACCTTGTGCACTCTGGCCTATTGGAAGGATTGTTCAAGTTTTTCCTGGAAAGGATAATCGAGTCAGATCAGCTGAGATCAAGGTGAAGGACAGAACTTACCTAAGGCCAGTGACAAAGATCATCAGCCTACCTCCATTGCCTGAGTGACATTCCAATACTGAGTAGGGCCTTTCTTGTTGTTCAAATTCACTATGTGAATTTGGGGGCGGCTGTAAGAAAGGCCACCCCTCGAAAGTGGACTATTCCAAACCCTCCCGCCTGTATTCGTGATTTGGACTGTTCCAAAAACTTTCCGCGCTGTGGAAAACAAGACGGTATTGAGGATGGATGTGTGGATGTGCTTATAGTCAATAGTTGATAAGTTAAAGTAGTTAGAAGTGCACTTGTTTAGAGATTGTGTGGATATATGTGTGCGTGCAACTAATCGTAAGTGCATTTACATAGTTTCTTGTATGTTAAGTTCATAAGAGAGATGAATGACCGCTATAGCGGCATTCCGCCTAAATGTTTACATTATCATACTAGCACGTTATCCTGTGGACAAAATATTAAGATTATCCTATGTTATTTGTTTGTTTAAATATTTAATGCTATATTATATATTAGGCTTTACGTAGACTCGAAACGGACCTCAGGGAACATGTCTGGGCTTGTTTACATTAGACACTTGCGCTAGGCACGTGAGCTACGCAGATTGCGGTAGTGCATTCATTGTATAGAACGTTAATTCGTTTTTGTATTTATATTATTTTTATATTGTTTACTTCATATTAAGTTCTCTAATATAGCATTTATTTATACTGTTACTTCTGAATATTCAAGTACTGCTGTAAAGATCTGTTATTGTATATTTATTCATTTATTTATATTTGTATACTGTTTTATATTTACAGAACCACACACATCTTTGCACAATAAATCATCCCCTGAAGTACATCCTGGTGTGAGACTTAATGTTCTAACCGGACATCCTGTAGCCGTTCAATGAATCCGAACCTGAGTTAGACAAGAGTAGTGAGCAGTTTCTTTCACAACTGAATCATGAAGTGTATGCATGGTCTCCTGTAATGCCTCTTGGACTTCACAAGCTTGAAATCGAACAGCATGAGTGTTTTGAAGGTGGCTTTCCCATCTTGTGTTACTCCATGACTTTACAGTTATATTGATATGCTTTTTCAGCTGTGTACTGCCAAAGAAGAATGTGAAAATATTCTACCACATATCCAAAGAGCATCTTTCAAGGATTTGACAGCATTGGATGCCACAATGGGTATGGGCCCCACATGGTACACACAATGCTTTTGGGTTATGCTTCAGCAACCTAGTTTAGACAGCTTGGCTTTTGCTCCTCATGTTGGCCCCACTGTCATATGCCTGTCCTGTGCAGTTTTTAAAGGAGATTCCTAGTTTTTGAAGTTCATCCAAAATCATTTTGACAGGTTAAGGCCTGTTGTTTTCTCCACTTTCACAAAACCAAGAAAGTAGGTTCTGGTCTCAGAGAAATGAAAATAACATTTGCTCCAGATGACTGATGTCAGGTGTTCAGTATAGAGGGTGACACAGGAGTGGATTTTCAAACCTCTCCCGTCCCATCCCAATCCCACGAAAAAAAAAAAAAAAAAAAAAAAATCTGGGGGAAAAACCTGTCCTGTCCCAATCCTGGAAGAATGACTCATTCCCTCCCACTCCTGTATTGTGTTTTTTGGTCAGAATTTGTCAGTTACAGTAAAAAATACAGTACAGATCACAGCATGCCCACATTAGTTGAATAAAAATCCAAAATGTCGTTTTTTTATTAATATTATTATTGAACTGAAAGCCAGCTTAAATTTCATGTAAATCATCCATGCAAACACACACACCTTTCCTATTTAAATTGGTTCATTTTAAAGTAGACATTTCACTCTCTATAGATATATTTTTCGTGTCTCTAAAGCAACTATCCACAGAGTTTCGAAGTGACGCGCTTAAGTTCACAGAGACAGACGTCAGAAAGCGCGTATTGTTTGCTTTAAATACTTTACAAAACTGCAACGTCTCCTTGTTTTTCTGAGTGCACACAAATACGTAAACGTAGAGTCTTTACAGATTCGAAAGATGCACATTACTCTTATCTGTATGACCAAAAATGACGGTATTTTAAGAGCAAGTGACCGCACCAGCGCCTCCATTTAGCGCGCTACTATTCAGCTTCCTATGAAATGCCCGTTTCCGCCACTGAAAAAAAAAAGGTTATTGCGACTTTGTATCTCGCAATTCTGACTTTTTTCTCGCAATTGCGAGTTTGTATCTCGCAGTTCTGACTTTATATCTCACAATTCTGAGAAAAAAAAGTCAGAATTGCGAGTTTGTATCACGTAATTCTGAGGGGGGAAAAGCCAGAATTGTGACATAAGTCGCAATAACCTTTTCTATTTTTTATTCAGTGGCGGAAACGGGCTTCTATAGGCTTCCACATTCGCACTGACACTTCAATATAGCACATTTTTTCTAGGTTAACATTAGATTGAGCGGCCATATAAAGTTGCTACTACTACATAATTCTTTCAGATGAAAAGCCATATTTGAGGTTGATGAATAAGGTGAGCATTTGGATGTCCTCCCTGATGTACTGTATTACCACATAAACAGTGTTGGGGAGTAACTAGTTACATGTAACGGAATTTCGTAATTTAATTACAAAATAAATGTAATTGTAATTAGTTACAATTACTGAGAAAAAATATGTAATTAAATTACAGTTACTTTTGAAAAATGCCAGTGAGTACAAAGGGGATTACATCTGAATTTTTTCACACACCCACCCTCACTTACAGACTTAATTGACAGGAGTTTAGGACACAGAATAGGACACATGCTTATTTGATAACTGTTTTATTTCCTATTTGGGTTTATGCATAAACTTTATTTTTTAAGATTGTTTTTCCAAGGCATTGTTAGATGCTAGTGTTTTCTTTCATAACTATGCAAACATTTGATTTCAAACCCAGTATCATAGCTATTAAACTATTTCTTGTTATGATGTTATTCAGTGGTGGACGAAGTACACAAGTTGAGTACTTGAGTAAAAGTACAGATACGTATAATAAAATATTACTCCAGTAAAAGTAAAAGTGCTCCTCTTTCAATTTTACTGGAGTGAAAGTACAAAAGTACCCGATTTTTTATGTACTTTAGTAAAAAAGTACTGATAGATTTATTTCACAATTTATTTATATAGGCTACTTAATTGAATTTTATATTAACACATATTTTTTTTTATAATCCTATTGCTCAAAATACCTGGGATTTTCCCAAAAAATACATTTTTATTGTTGATGTGGACTATGTTGATGAGAGTGATATAGTAATATTCAGTGTGAAGCTTACGCTGCAATGTACCTGAGAGAAAACAGATTTGACCATCATATTTTCACCAGTAAGAAAAAAGTGTTTTAAAGCTTGTTTTGCATAATGTCACAGTTATATATGACATGAGAATAAGGCCTGAAGTTAGCAAGAACATTTTAAGGAAAATATAATTATATTTACATAATGAATTTTTTCCTTTAAAATATTGTCTGTGTAAAAACACCCCTGGCCAAATGCCCCCAGAGGGCATCACTTTCCACTTTGATAATTACTGTAGTTACCATGTTCTGAGCATGACATACTATGCATGAGTTATTTTATTTAAGCTGTTATTTAAGTTTTTCGTTTTTGATGTGTCTGAATTCAAGCATTTCAGTGCGCTTAAACAGATCACCTTTTACAGCAGATGTAATTCACAAACAACGGACAGCTTTGACCTAATATGATTTTCAGTTATAATAATTAATCCTAAAATTCGACATTAGTAACTCACTTTTCGCAGCATCAGTCGCGCGCGCACAAGATCTCCCAGTTCTTACTTGTGAATTCAGTTGACTGGAGACTCGCTCTAAACGGATCATTTGAATCAATGAGTTGTCTACTCAAGAACAGCTGCAGTCGGATCATTCCAATTCATGAATGAATCATTTGGTGCGATTGGCAAATCAGTTTAACAGGTTCATTGAAAAGAATCAGTTTGTTCATGAATCAGACACCGCTTGTGTGTCTCAGAGCATGTGATATATTATAAGGAGTAACGATATGTTTTATGAAATGTAGTGAAGTAAAAAGTACGATCTTACGCTTTGGAATGTAGTGAAGTAAAAGTGAAAGTTGCTCAAAATACAACTACTTCGTTACTGCCCACCACTGATGTTATTTATATTATGATCTTGTTATGACATATAGCGCAACTGCGCTCACGGTGACCCGAGTTCGATTCCCGTCTCAAGGTCCTTAGCAGATCCCTCTCCCCCTCTCTCCTCCCAGCTCTTTCCTGTCATCTCTCTACTGTCCTATCACAATAAAAGGCATAAAAAGCCCCCAAAATTACGCAGTTTTTTTATTACACAGCTCAGACTCTTTCGGGGCAGCTGAAGTCAGTGCTACTTGATAATTTTTCTTGGCGGAAGCTTTGTGTTTGGTTAGCTAATAAAATATTAAAGCTTAATTCAATATTATGAGGACAATTTCTTAATTCTGTCATCCTGGTATCGTGGACTTGCTCTATTGTTTCATAATGCAGCTGCTGCCATTTTTTTTTTTTTTTTTTTTTTTTTTTTTTGGTACATTGTAATGGATTATAAGATAACTAACAAACTAGTACTACTTAATTATTTATGTGGTGAAAAGAAAACTGGTATGACTGCACTGTATCCCTAAAATGTCTAGTTTGAACTTGCCGTTTGCTAGCAACTGATTTCTTCATGGAAGCTTTGCGTTCAAATATTTCAACTCAGATCAGTGTTTCGTGTCTAAAAATTTGGACACGAAACAACTAAATAATCTATCAAGCAGCTGTGTAATAAGTGAGATAATGTACATTCAGCCAGTTGTTATCGCAAAATAAAGATGTACATTATCCCTTACTTATTATAATCTTAATTCAAGTGATAAAGGATTTTGAAAGTCTGACAGTAATCAGTGTTGAGTGCTACTGTAAGGTTAACTCTGCCTGGTTTAAATATTTCAAAATGATTAACAGTTGAAAATATTAGAAATTTAGAAAAGTAATCAAAAAGTAATTAAAAATAATAAGTTACATTACTTTAATAAAGTAATTGAAAAGTTACACTACTTTACATTTTAAATCAAGTAACTTGTAATCTGTAACCTATTACATTTCCAAAGTAACCTTCCCAACACTGCGCATAAACGAGCCGTTAACTAAAGCTAAAGTTTATTTATATTAAGGATGTATTTGTGTATAAAGCTGGGTATCATAGTGTTAGGATTCCCGGTCCCGCCCACTCCCGCTGACATTTTTTTCCTGTCCCGTCCCAATCACGTTATTAATAGTGATTTTGTTTTTTTATCCCTCGAAATGTCAGCCTCTAGTGTACAGACAGTTTCCTCCAGAATTTTACCATTAACCACCTGTATCCGCTTATTCTAGATGTGTTTGCTTAAATAATGAGTATAAGTTTCCCAGTCATTAATTCTGCTTTGAAGATTTGTCAACTGATCCTTTCAGTGCCAAATTTCTTTCTGCAAGAGACTGAATGATACAAATGAAACCGGTAGAGACATGTCATCTCTTCCTCTGCGTCTGAGTGCAGTATGAGTTTTGTCAATGTTGCTGGAGTGTTCAGTGCTGCTTTCATGACTCCTTAGAACAGATGTGATGCTTGTGCAATCACTCAAACTTTCTGTGACCATTTCATTATCTTTTTATTGGAAAAGATATCAGCAGATTGCAAAATACTGGTTAGTTTCTCACAGCATGAGCGGATTGGCCATGAATGAATGAATTCATGAATGAATTATAGTAAATGTACGTAGCTCATATTCGTCCATCAGCCCAGATGAATGACCCGCGCGCGCGGCCCACTTGATTAAAACATTCTATTTAATTTAGTGCGCTCCGGCTCAGTAAAGCGGCTCACAAGCGCTCGTCAATGTCAAAATGTTTGAAATAGCCAAACAAAGTGTAGAAGGCGGGATTTACTGTTCACAGAGCTGAGCTGCGCGCCACTTGAATGCGAGCTGAGGCAATGTAAGCAGCTGAACATGACGAGACAATTCAGCAATATTTGCTAACTGTTTACGATATAAAACAAATGTTAAACGACAGACATAAATTTTCAGGGATGCAAACTACTACTGGCCTTTTTGAATTTCTTAATGCCATTTACGTTATTCTCTTCACAAGATAAAAGTGAATGTTTGTAATCTCTATTCCGGCTTTATTCTGTAATTTCACGTGTCTAAGAAAATGTTTAAAAAATAAAAACACATAAGCCTAAAATATTCTCACGCTTACTCTAGAACATTGTAAATCAGAAGACTTTTACGTTCAAGTGCCGTGATTAGGAAAGTGACATATATTAGGAATCCGTGTATCATTCGTCCATTCGTTTTTTGATTTAATATTGAAAGAAGAAACCTGAGAAAACAGCTCCTTTTTCGTTTTTTAATTTTTTCCAGAAAAACGAAAAACAAGAATTCAGCTTGATTTTTCGTTTTTCGTTCAGGGGTGGAAAAATGAATAAACAGCTTGAATATTTGATTTCTACACGTGGGCGGAACGAAACGCCCCTTCCTGCTGATTGGTCAGCCGAAGATCAAACCATGCCCCGTCAGTTCTTCCGCAGTTTCGCGCAGAATAATAGTCCTCCGCTAAATGGCAGGGATTGATGGCACATTAAAAAGTGAAAATCATGATTCTCTGCCATTGAAAGTGCAAGCAGGACATTTATTCATTTATTTATTTATTTATTTTAAATAAATAAATAGATCAATCAATCAATAAATAAATCACATAATAACAATTAAGGTGAGTAGGCCTAACCTATAGTTCATACAGTTCCAATAAGTTGCAGTGGGTCAAATAAACTTTAAGCAGATAAACGCACCCTGTCAAGTGCAGACCAGTAGTAAAGTGTAAATACACAGCAGTCATAACTTTGTTTTTGCTGAGTTTATTTAGTTGTGCCTTCTCTCCACGCTGCCATTGTTGTACACATAAACATTAGCATTTACTTCACCTCACTTCATGGCAAATCCTTAAATTAATGGTATTCAGAAAACAAACAAGAATAAATGCGATTTACCTGCTAAAATATTTTTGTAAAGAAGGCTTCTTCAGTCGGGTCCCAATAATGGTCCCAATAATACGCAAGTAAAATAACAGTCAGCAGCTATACAAGTGACGACACCTTTAGCCTATAGGCTATGGTACAACAGACACATTTAATTAAGCTTAATAACGTTTAATATGTTTGGTTGACGGCGTTTTGCTTTGATAATAAACAGTGCTCTGATTGTGAGCTCACGAGGCGCCAGCGCCATCAATTGAACTTCTTTATTCAGCAGCGGAAACAAGTTAATACTCTGTTATTTACAGTCATACGGATAAGAGCAGGACATCATTCGAAACGAAAAAAAAATCTTTTTATTTGTGTAAAACCAAAATGACGGCAAGATTTAACCCTTTGAAAAATATAGAAAACAATAGAATGTGCTGCTTTCCTCTCCTTGACCATATTCCTGGCGTATGCCACAAACACGAACCATAACACAGCTGACATGTCTACTTTTAACAGTCTAAGATTATTTGACGTTAAATGCATTATATAAGTTACTCTGGAATAAATCACAGCATGTTTCATGATTAAAAAAAAAAAAAACGTGACGTACAGTCCAGAAAATACGGTAGGCTATAGCAAATTATTTTGCGCACCCCCTGGCCCTTTGTGAATAGCACACAGAATAAAGCTGTGCCCGGTAAGGGTTGTGTCGAGCTATTCGTTAGTGTGGTTGTTTAATGAGAAAAAGATTAAATGTAGTTGCAATAAATGCGTTAATTATCCGTTCAACTGCAGCAGCGGAGGACTATTATTCTGCCCGAAACTGCGGAAGAACTGACGGGGCATGGTTTGATCTTCGGCTGACCAATCAGCAGAAAGGGGCGTTTCGTTCCGCCCACGTGTAGAAATCGAATATTCAAGCTGTTTATTCATTTTTCCACCCCTGAACGAAAAACAAAAAATCAAGCTGAATTCTTGTTTTTCGTTTTTCCGGAGAAAATGAAAAAACGAAAAAGGAG
Organism: Labeo rohita; assembly: GCF_022985175.1. Taxonomy (NCBI): domain Eukaryota; kingdom Metazoa; phylum Chordata; class Actinopteri; order Cypriniformes; family Cyprinidae; genus Labeo; species Labeo rohita. The sequence goes on along the minus strand of NW_026129345.1, from coordinate 54,810 downwards.
CCGTTTTCTCAGGTTTCCTCTTTCAATATTAAATCAAAAAACGAATGGACAAATGATACACGGATTATTAGGCTATAAAAATATAATTTGCTATTTCACATGAATTATTTTATATTCAAACTGTCGATCAAATGTTTGAAATAATTAGGACTTTACCTCAGATCAGTCTGCCCTCTTTGTTTCGATGCTGGAGCAGGGATGTAAGTTAGACAAGAATATCTCTGATTGAGGTGTTGTGTTGCTGGATGTAATAATGAACATAGTGGTCATCATTTACTCCTGACCGAAGATGCAGTAGATTATGTTTGTTTATGAAGGGAATGCGCTTCCCGACCTACATATATGCGTCTATGTTTGTGCAAATCATTCATGATCCAGCTTCACTTACATCAGAAGTGAGTATAAGGTTTTTTTTTATGAATCTTTGCCTGTCCTAATAATGTGCTAGTTAGCAAGTTTAGCGGCTAAATGCGGCTAAAGTAACTTGTGGAAAATGGACATTAAGTCGATTAAAACACTGGCCAGTAACACAACTACTGTGAGTTCACCATTTGTGCTGTGCATTGCGGTATGTGAATACTGGTGATAAAAATAAGCATAATAATCAGAATAATGAAAATTGCATGTAAACAGGAGTCAAGTTGTTTGCTTGTGTCATGTAAACGTCTACTGTGTTTAAATCCTTACTCTGATTATTAGAAATAATCACATTGTCCCTTGTCAAAAAATCCTATAGGATTCCAATGGGAAACCTGTACAGGATTCTAATAAGAATTTCTATCATATTTTGGAACCATTCCTATAGGATTCTGATAGGAAGAGTCTTATAGGACAAGACATTAATATTCTGTAGGACCATTCCTATAGGATTTTAATGGGATCCAATTAGGCAACTGGTCATATCTATATGGGAATTCTTTATAGATAGTACTTGCAGTTTGCTTAAACTCACCCTGATATAGACATTGTACATTGTATGTTGCACAACCTGCAGTAACATTGTAAACAACATAGGTGATTTGTGCAGCACATAGCATTGCAAAAAATTTCTAAAGCTCTAATAATGGATTGATCTCACACACACACACAAAATAATAATAATAATAATAATAATAATAATAATAATGTGTGTAACTTTTTTCCTTCACAGGCAAAATAATAACTTGTTCTCAAGGCAAATCAAAATCACATCATAACACAGAACACTAAAATATTAAACAATATAAATTTAATAAAGTTCAATATGTCTGAAATAAACTTTGTGTGTAATGTAAAGAGAGGGAGGAAAAAAAAAACATCCAATTCAGTTCAGGAAAAAAAAAAAAAAAAAAAAAAAAAAAAAAGTAGGAAGAAGATTGTATCCAATCTTTTTCAAATGAAGCAATCACTCCTAATGCTCTGTATAAAGTAAAGGTTCCCAGTCCACACAACAGGTCCATACGCTGATGAAGAGATGAAATTCACAATTGGGGTTGGCTCGCCATCGCCATCTTAACTCTCTTGTTACGCAAGTCTTCTCCATACACACACACATTTCACGGAAGAATCTTTGTCCATGTCAAACTTTTTAACTGGAACCTGACCTGGACAGGCCATAAGAACATCATATTACTCCACAAATAATTAAAAGGCAGCAGCTATTTTCACTTGTAAGTAGCCTCTGGCAACAAGGCGAGCTATTTGCACTTAGTGCAAATAACGTTAGACACTACGTAATTAAACTAACGCTATACAAAACCATCAGCGTTGTTTTGTAAAACAGCTCAAACAGCTCAAAATGGTGGCAGAACAGGCATTTTGTACTCTACAATGAAATTTCATTATACAGAGCATACATCAATATTTCATTAATCTCAGTTTCATAGCTTTTGACGTATGGCAGACTTTTATGCTAATCACCAAAAACAGTCAAACAAGTTCAACAACTCACCGACAGATGTCGTTCACCCAAAAATTGTTCGTATAGGATGCAGACCAGATAAGCGTTACCAGTATTTCTTCCTTGGTAGTGTCTTACAGTCAACTTTTAACGAGTTAAATAACGTTAATCACTCAGCTTCTTCTCTCGCTGACCGTTACTGTTCAAATATGCGCGCTACAGTTGCACGCGCACTACATTCGGATTTCTTAAAGGGGAAGCGTCAGGACAATACCCTATATAGATGTTTGTTTTTCTGTGGATTCTTAGTCACATATAATACACTTAAACTTATTCGTACATTATAAAATATCATTTATTATCTTCGTCTTACTGTAATATTATGGATTTCAGTGTTTATATTTGTGTTTTCATATATGCAGCATTTTTATTGTGTACAAGTACACACACACACACACACACAATTAAAAAGTAATTGAATAACAGAATCAAATAAGATAATACAGGGCAAAGTGAAATTCCATTTAAAAATCACAAATTCCAATAAGATTCCATGAATCAATAAAAAGTCAGGAGAAATTTTAAATCCCATTAAAAAATAAAAATACAAAATCCTACAGGATTCAATTAAAATAAATCAGAATGTGTAATAAGATTCTAAATTCTTATTGGACAAAGTGAAATTCCATTAAAATAAATCAGAATGTCCAATAAGATTCTAAAATCCAGTAGGACAAAGTGAAATTCCATTAAAATAAATCAGAATGTCCAATAAGATTCTAAAATCCTATAGCACAAAGTGAAATTCCTGTAAGATAAATCAGAATGTCCAATAAGATTCTAAAATCCAATAGGACAAAGTAAAAATTCCATTAAAATAAATCAGATTGTCCAATAGGATTTTAAGAATCCAGTAAGATCCTAAAGGATAAACTAAAATTCCAATAGGATATTTTGACAAGGGGTTGGTGCACTTACATAGTCATTGACTTTTTATACCTGAAATTCTACATTTTAAAGTTCGTCAAGACAAACTTTAAGTTGGCTTGAGAAAGCCGGAGCAGAAAGTTTTAGAGAGTTTGAAAAGTTTGCAAAGTTAAAAAAGTTAAACAAGTTTAAAAAGTTTAAGAAGTTTTAAAAAGTTTTAAGTTTGGATGGTTTTCAGTCTGAAATAGTTTGAAGTTTTAAAGTCTGAACTCAGTCTGTCAGATAGATAGATAGATAGATAGATAGATAATTAACATGTTGTTAGTATGATTCTAACATTTTTAGCAAGTTACTAGCATGTTGTTAGCATTTTTTTAACATTAACAAGTTACTAGCATGTTGCTTGTCTGTTTCTAGCATGGTTAACATGTTGCTAGCACAATTAGCAAGTTACTAGCATGTTGCTAACATGTTTCTAGCATGATTAGCAAAGTTGCTAGCATGTTTTTAGCATGATTAGCAAGTTGCTAGCATGTTTTTAGCATGATTAGCAAAGTTGCTAGCATGTTTTTAGCATGATTAGCAAGTTGCTAGCATGTTTTTAGCATGATTAACAAAGTTGCTAGCATGTTTTTAGCATGATTAGCAAAGTTGCTAGCATGTTTTTACCATGATTAGCAAGTTGCTAGCATGTTTTTAGCATGATTAGCAAAGTTGCTAGCATGTTTTTAGCATGATTAGTTGCTAGCATGTTTCTAGCATGATTAGCATGTTTGTTTTTAGCATGATTAGCAAGTCGCTAGCATGTTTCTAGCATGATTAGCAAAGTTGCTAGCATGTTTTTAGCATGATTAGCAAGTCGCTAGCATGTTTTTAGCATGATTAGCAAGTTGCTAGCATGTTTCTAGCATGATCAGCAAAGTTGCTAGCATGTTTCTAGCATGATCAGCAAGTTGCTAGCATGTTTCTAGCATGATCAGCAAGTTGCTAGTATGTTTTTAGCATAATTAGCAAAGTTGCTAGCATGTTTCTAGCATGATCAGCAAGTTGCTAGCATGTTTTTAGCATGATCAGCAAGTTGCTAGCATGTTTCTAGTATTATCAGTGTAACCAGTATGAAAACTGTTTATTTTATATGTATAGAATCACACAAAATATGTTCATATGTATACCTGATATGTCTGTGAATTGTGCGTTAATGTGCATTTTCCCCTTTAAATTTCTGTCTGTACTGTTGACTTTAATTTCCTGTCTTTGCACCTCCTCTTCCCTTTTCTGCCCTGGCTCAGCATGGGAGAGGTGGGTTTCGTATGAGCTCTGGTTAATCTAATTACATCTCTTTCTTTTAAATTACTTTTGTAACTCAATCGATCATCCAAATCATATATGTGATATTTTTGTTTATGTATATTTGATTATTTTTGTATTTTTATCAAGTTTGATTGTTTTTATGTCTTCCGTGACTCCGAGCACATGCTGATTGCATTGTATTGTACATTTCATGTTTCAGAAATCTAGAAGGGCGAGTTGATGCTGCTTTTAAACGCCATTTTATATGTGTTTTATCAGGTATGCTATTTGTTATAAATGTTAAATTTCATGTTTGTGGTTGGCCCTTTTCTGCCCTGGCTCAGCATGGGAGAGAAATCTAGAAGGGCGAGTTGATGCTGCTTTTAAACGCCATTTTATATGTGTTTTATCAGTAAAGAGGAGTCAACTTGTTTTGCTTTGTCTCTGGATTCACAAGTTTACGGATTACCCCTTTGGATTGTTTGCTTATTTGGACTGTACTCACGGTTGGACCTCATATCTGTCTCCTTGTCACGAATCTGGTCGGTGACTTGCAGTCCGCTCACCACCAGATGTCGCTTTCACCCTGTCACTACACTCAGACTGTTGCATCACACCCCGGACTACATTCCCCGTCATTCAGCGTGCTGATTGGATCAGCACCTGTGACCAATCAGCGGCGCTATAAAAGCCCCGGTCTTTCCCCTTGCAGTTCACGGAGTATTGAGATTAGTATTGTTGTTGTATTTACCATTGTTATCCTAGTTCCTTGTCCCTAGTTCCCGTGTTCCCTGTGTTTAGTTCCCTCACCTGGCCTTCTCGTTTTCGTCTGTCTCTCCGCCTGCCTATTGGACTCTTGCTCGTTTTTTGGATTAATCCCTACGTCTTGCCTTTGACATACCTGTTTGCTGTTGTTTGGACCCTGCCTGTTCGACCATGTTTTTGTCTCGTCCTTTAAATAAAAGCTCGCAAATGGATCCACTCGCCTCTCGTCTCACTCACATCGTTACACTCCTCTCTTTCGCTATCCGGATTACCCCTGCAGTTTTGTTTGCTCTACGGACTGACTTTACGGCTAAGACCCACTGCTTGTTATATCACGTTTATTTTTTGAATTACTCTACTGTATTGTATGCCTGTCGACTGCCCTTCTGGTATTGACCTTCTGCCTGGCCTCCTGTTTTTTGCTGTCTTTAATAATAAACAACCACATATGGATTCTAACTCTGCCTCAGCGTCCACGTTACAATAAGATTCTAAAATCCAATAGGACAAAATGAAATTCCATTAAAATAAATCAGAATGTCCAAATAGATTCTAAAATCCTATAGGACAAAGTGGAATTCCAGTAAAATAAATCAGAACATCCAATAAGATTCTAAAATCCTATAGGACAAAGTGAAATTCCTCTAAAATAAATGAGAATGTCCAAAAAGATTCTAAAATCCAATAGAACAAAGTGAAATTCCATTAAAATAAATCAGATTGTCCAATAGGATTTTAAGAATCCAGTAAGATCCTAAAAGATAAACTAAAATTCCAATAGGATTTTTTGACAAGGGGACTTCTAAACTAGTTTTAAAAGGTTAAAGTTTGGATGTTTTGAAGGCTGTCAGAGATAGATAGATAGATAGATAGATAGATAGATAGATAGATAGATAGATAGATAGAATGTTGTTAGCATGTTATTAACATGATTAACATGTGACTAGCATGTTGTTATAATGATTAGCAATGTTGTTAGCATGCTTATAGGATTATTAACAAGTTACTAGCATTTTACTAGCATGGTGCTAACATAATTAGCAAGTTACTAGCATGTTGTTAGCATGATTAGCAAGTTACTAGCATGATTAGAATCAGAATCTTTATTTTTTTATTAGCAAGTTGCTAACATGTTTCTAGCATGATTAGCAAGTTGCTAGCACATTTCTAGCAAGATTAACAAGTTAGTAGCGTGTTGCTAGCATTATTGTAGCATGATTAGCATGTCGTTAACATGTTATTACCATGATTAGCAAGTTACTAGAATGTTACTAGCATGATTAGCAAGTTACTAGCATGTTGGTAGCATGTTTCTAGCATGGCTAGCAAGTTACTAGCATGTTGTTGACATGATTAGTAAGTTACTAGCATTTTACTAGCATGGTGCTAACATAATTAGCAAGCTACTAGCATGTTGTTAGCATGATTAGCAAGTTGGTAGCATGTTTCTAGCATGATCAGCAAGTTGGTAGCATGTTTCTAGCAAGATTAACAAGTTAGTAGCATGTTGCTAGCATGATTGTAGCATAATTAGCTTGTTATTAGCATGATTACCAAGTTACTATCATGTTACTAGCATGACTAGCAAGTTACTAGCATGTTGTTAGCATGATTAGCAAGTTACTAGCATGTTGCTAGCATGACTAGCAAGTTACTAGTATGTTACTAGCATGATTAACAAGTTACTAGCATGTTGCTTGCATATTTAGCAAGTTACTAGTATGTTACTAGCTTGATTAACAATTTACTAGCATGTTGCTTGGATAATTAGCAAGTTACTAGTATGTTACTAGCATGATTAACAAGTTACTAGCATGTTTCTAGCATGATTAGCAAGTTACTAGCATGTTGCTTGCATGATTAACAAGTTACTAATACGTTACTGGCATGATTAGCAAGTTACTAGCATGTTTCTAGTATGATTACCAAGTTACTAGCATGTTGCTTGCATAATAATCAAGTTACTAGCATGTTGTTTGCATAATTAACAAGTTACTAGTATGTTACTAGCATGACTAACAAGTTACCAGCATGTTGTTAGCATGATTAGCAACTTACTAGCATGTTTCTAGCATGATTAGCAAGTTACTAGCATGTTGCTTGCATAATTAACAAGTTACTAGTATGTTACTAACATGATTACCAAGTTACTAGCATGTTGCTTGCATAATTAGCAAGTTACTAGTATGTTACTAGCATGATTAACAAGTTACCAGCATGTTGTTAGCATGATTAGCAAGTTACTCGCATGTTTCTAGCATGATTAGCAAGTTACTAGCATGTTGCTTGCATAATTAGCAAGTTACTAGTATGTTACTAGCATGATTAACAAGTTACTAGCATGTTTCTAGCATGATTAGCAGGGTACTAGCATTTTGCTAGCATGATTACCAAGTTACTAGCATGATTCTGGTTGCTAGGCATAGATAGATAGATAGATAGATAGATAGTAATAGTTAGAAGATAGCTAGATAGATAGTAATAGTTTGTAGATAGATAGATAGATAGATAGATAGATAAATAGATGAGTTTGAATGGATTAGAAATACAGTACATAGAAGGGAAGCTTGATTGAGTCTCAAAGAATTCTGGGAGTTTTGACAGTTGGAATTTGAAAAGTGTTGCTCATCTGAACATTCCGTCAATGTAAGTCTATGGGATTTTTCCCTATTTTAATTGTCATTTGTAGGAAAATCGTAAGTCCAATCAGTTAGAAAAGATATAGCAACTAACTTCAGATCAGTCTGAAGATCTGGGCTGAGTTTGGAGTTTGTAGAGTTAAAGCTCTAGGACGAGTTAGTGTCGACAGATTTAGTCTCAGAAGAAAACAGCATATCAGTAAGTTGGCTTTCTCAAGCCATGTTAATAATATGGTGAGACACATTAGTTTGTAGTATCAAGCAGCAAGTTTTGTACAGCTAAAAGCCAGTACAATAAAATTTACAAATGGCTGCTCTTACGGAAAAGAAAGGTGGCTAGATGTATAGGGGCCAGTCATGGCCTAATGGTTAGAAAGTTGGACTTGTAAACCAAAGGTCATGGGTTTGAGTCTCTGTCTTAACAAGGATTGTAGGTGGGGGGAGTAAATGACGACTTCCACGACTGAGGTGAGACCCTTCAGCAAAGTATTGATCCCATGTTAGGGTTACGACTTTAATCATGACTTTACAAAACACTTTACAAAATTAAAAAAAAAACATATTACATATTTACATATTACATACATATTTGTCACGGATCTGGTCGGTGTCTTGCGGACTGTCTGCCACCAGATGTCACTCTCACCTTTTCATGCTCTCTGACTGTTGCTTTGCATTTTGGACTGCATCTCCCATCCTCCACCGCGCTGATTGCGTCAGCCCCCGTGACCAATCAGGCGCTCTATAAAACCCCGGACTTCCTTGTACACTGCACGGAGTGTTGAATTGTTGTTTTGTTAGTGTTTTCCCTTTGCTTAGCGTTCTCTGGTTTCCTAGTTCCTGGTTTTTGACCTCTCGCCTGGTTTTCTCGTTTGGACTGTCTAGCCGCCTGCCTATTGGACTATCGCTCTTGTTTTTTGGTTATTCTCTTCGTCTGCCTGTGATATATCTGTCTGCGCCCATCTCGACCCTGCCTGCATGACTTTGTATCTGTCTCGCCCATCTAATAAAGCTTGCAAATGGATCTGCTCGTCTCCCGTCATTCACTCCACGTAACAATATTGTGGCAGAGCACTAAGGGATTGAAAATTTAGCATGACTATGCCACCCTGGAATCCAACCAGGGACCTTTTTTTTATTATTTAAATATCTTTTTAGGCAGCACAGGTCAGCACTCCATGAATCGGCAGGAGAAGTAGATATACAAAAGATGATTTTTATTACGGTTTAAAAAAGGGTTATTACAAAAACAGGGAGAGGAGGTGAAGCAATCACTGAGCTCAACAGTTACATATATAACAAACTCAATTACACACTTCACAAATACAACAGTGGGAGGCTTGACAGCAGGGCATAAGGGCGATTGCTTGACCCTTGGATGTCTTTGATAACTCAGGTCGCCCATCTTTCCAAGATGGCGGTGTGGTCAGACACAGCGGCTACTCCGGGTCCCAAAAACGGTGCTTTTATGTCTTTTAATGTTGTCTGTTCGTCTCAAAATAGTGTTCGTTTACCACTAATTCATAGGGAAATCACTCCAAAATACATCTATAATCACCAAAACCTTTTGGAAATCGGCAATGCATACAACCACCAACTCGCTCTGGCAGCCACTGAGAAGCTCCAAGGCCTTTGCTTACTGCTAAAGCCGAGCTCCAAGACCACGGCCTCATCTACTGATGCTACCCACACAAAACAGCTACGCCGGCGGTGTGTGATGGGACAGAAGCGCGGCAAGTGCAGAGGCATTACGAGCTAGGCTAACCCCACCAGACCAGCTCTTCCAACACTCATGCTCTCTAATGTTCGCTCACTGGAAAATAAACTGGACTCAATTCAACTTTGTCGCTCTACACTGCTTGAGGCAAGGCAAATTTGTTTTCACTGAAACATGTTGTTGGCTGAACGACAACATTCCAGACTCCGCCATTCAGATGCACGGGCTAACCTGCTACCAAGCGGACAGAGATACAGCACTGTCTGGTAAGACTCGCAGGGGAGGACTATCAACAAGGAATGGTGTAACAATGCTGCAGTAGTGACAAAACACTGTTCATCACTGGTGGAGTTTATATTTGTGAAGTGTTGGCCATTCTATCTGTAGCGACTTTAGCTCAAAGATAAATGTATATAAATAATTACAATTAATTACGATTAATTACAATTATTTATATCAGCTGCCAGTAGTAACTGTAGCAGTATTAATTTTCCATCAACTAATCTGTTCGCCCAGCGAATATACAGTATAATTTTATATCAACTCTAAGAAATAACTTTCTTAAAGTACCATTGCATTAGGGCATGTAGCTTCAATCAGAATCAGGGACATTAATTTGCAAGGCAGAATCGGAATCAACACTTGTGCACTTGTGTAATTTGTGCACAAGAGTTTTATTAACGAAGGACTAACACATAACTAATCTAAACAAACAAACATTAAATCACTCATACATGGGGGAAGGGTCAGTGAGAAGCAGTTAGAGAGAGACAAGGAAATGAAGCTATGAAAAGAGTCAGTTAGCCACCTGAGTGAAACCATCAGTGCTGTCTACAGCTTATACTAAACCTCTGTTTTGTTTAGTTAAATGTACGATACTTGAATTGCCTTGGTCATTGAACAAGTGTCCGAATGCAGTCTTGGGTGAAAGTCTTGATGGTTGGGAGCAGTGGTGGTTTTGGAATTGCGATCACGTTCTTCTGGGTCTGAAGAGTGATGAACTCCAAAGTTGTTCTGAATCGATGGTGACTGGGAGTTTCTTCCCATGTGAAAATTGAAGAAGAACCAAGAGCTGAGAGGGACCCAGCTGAAGTCCTGTGATCTTTATGGAATGGAAAGACAAGGCCGCAAGGCCTGGCGTGTGCTTAGGGAAGTCCTGAAGGGTTCTAGCTCATCTTCTTAGCCTCTAAAAGAACCACTGACTGACTGAGGCGAGTCATGAAGATGAATTCCAGGGTTGAGTGGAAATGTCTGGCTCTTTGTGGTCGAAAGCCACAGCTCTGTATGTTGGGGCCTGTCAGGCCCGTCGGGCATGCCCTGTGCCGGCTCAGGCTCCCCGGGGGTTCCTCCACACGGGCAGCAATCGGGAGAAGAAGAGAGTGAAGAGACAGAGGGAGGGAAGAAGGAGGCGATCAATCGTTTGATGCCTTTAAGCTCTCTGGAGGCTGCCCCTTCAGGAGGTCTACGAACCAATGGTAACTTTCACCTTTGGAGGGAAAGTTTACGACTCTTTGTCTGTGAGCATGGTATTTTGCATATGTAATTCAATTGGGTGTTGATGCAAAACCTACTAAGGTTTCTTAAAACACAAATATGTTGGTTGGTTATACGACTAGTCATCTATCATAACACATGCATAAAACAGTAGAAAGACAAATACAAACACAACAGACAAAATTAAAATGCAGTAATACTGTACACAATGACCTGGGCTATGTGTGATAGGAAGGTCAAAGAAATGTTTGTCTGTGAATGAATAGGAAAGAGTCTATTTCTACAGGCATTGTGTCTTTCCTATGGGCAAATGTAGCATGGGCAAATGTGCATTTCTCTGGGCAATAAAACCTCTTATCAGATCGTCGTCCTGGCAACTGAGCCCTTTTGGGGTGTTAGTTGCTTTGGGGGGTTGTCTCCAGAGCTCCAGCATATAGCTGGCTTGTTGTGTTTAAAGATTATTTGTTAAATGTAACAATTAATGTATGTCTGATTGGTCCAGTTGCTACATATCTGCTGCGGGAGTTCACGGCTATTGTTATTGTTGCGGTTTACATTCTACTGAGTATAAACGCTAAGGACGTGCTTTGCGAGCTGTACAGCGCCATCAGCGAACAACAGACAAATAACCCCTACGCCTTTTTCATAATTGCAGGTGACTTCAACCATGCAAACTTAAAGTCAGTTCAGTTTTGCCAACTTTGTGACAAGGGCAAACAACACTCTGGACTTGGTATACACAACAGAAAAAATGCGTACAAAGCTGAACCCCGACCCCACCTTAGATACCCGCACCACATCTCTGTTATGCTAATTCCAGCATACAGACCACTACTCAAACTTACCAAACCAGTTCAAAAACAGATCACAGTATGGCCAGATCATGCCAGCTCAACACTACAGGACTGCTTTCAGTACACAGACTGTAACATGTTCAGAGAAGTGGCCACCTACAACAACCACACAGACCTGCACAAGCACACTGAAACTGTGACTGCTTACATCAAAAAGTGCATTGATGATGTGATAGTCACCAAGATCATCACCACACGTGCAAACCAGAAGCCAAGGATGACAGCAGAGGTTTGTGGGCTGCTAAAGACCAGAGATGCGTTCAGATCAGGAGACAAAGCAGCCCTAAAAATAGCAAGAGCCAATCTGTCTCGTGGCATCAAGCAAGCAAAACGCTTGTATGCACAAGCCCTGACAACATACCTGGCTGTGTACTGAGGGACTGTGCTGCACAGCTGATCGATGTCCTAACAGATATCTTCAACACTTCGCTGAGCCAGGCAGTTGTCCCCATGTGTCTCAAATCCACCTCCATAATTCCAGTACCAAAGAAGTCCCTTGTGTCCTGTCTGAATGACTACCGTCCCATAGGACTGACTCCAATCATGATGAAGTGCTTTGAGAGGTTAGTTATGCACAATATCAAAACCAGCCTTCTCAACACACTTGATTCTCTCCAATTTGCATACTGTCCAAACCGCTCCACGGACAATGCCATTTCCTCCACCCTACACCTGGTTCTTACTCACTTAGAAAACAAAGACCCTTATGTTAGAATGCTGTTCATTGACTTCAGCTCAGGATTCAATACAATAATCCCACAACAGCTCATCAACAAACTAAACCTTCTGGGCCTAAACACCTCCCTCTGTAATTGGATCTTGGACTTTTTAACTGTAAGACCTCAGTCAGTCCGTGTCGGCCGCATCACCTCCAGCACTACCACACTAAGCACAGGTGCCCCACAGGGCTGTGTTCTCAGCCCACTGCTCTTCACGCTGCTGACCCACGACTGCACTGCCAAGTTCAGCTCCAACCACATCATCAAGTTTGCTGATGACACAACAGTGGTAGGTCTCATCAGCAACAACGATAAAACACACTCCAGAGAGGAAGTGGCGCAACTGGTTGAATAGTGTGGTGCAAACAACCTGTCTCTCAATGTAAGTAAGACAAAGGAGGTTGTGATGGACTTCAGGTGAAACTCTGTTGGCCACCCCCCACTGACCATTGATGGCTCAGCTGTGGAGAGAGTTCTGGGGGTGCACATCACAGAGGATCTCACCTGGACCACCAACACCATGTCACTCTCCAAAAAGGCACAACAGTGGCTACACTTTCTCCGCCAGCTGAAAAGGGCAAGTCTCCCTCCACCCATCCTCACCACATTCTACAGGGACACCATTGAGAGTGTGCTGACTGGCTGCATCACTGTCTGGTACGGGAACTGCAGTGCTGCTGACCACAGGACCCTACAACGGACAGTGAACACAGCCGCAAAGATTGTCATTACCCCGCTCCCCTCCCTTCTGGACATTTTCCTTGCACGATGATCCGGTAAAGCCACCAGTATCGTGAAGGACCCCACCCATCCCTCCCATCATCTCTTCCAGATCCTGCCATCAGGAAGACACTACAGGAGCATCAGAGCCTGCTCTGCAAGACTGCTCAACAGCTTTTTCCCCCAGGCTGCAAGAGCCCTCAATTCCCCTCTGAAACCTTATCCACAATGTAAACTGTTGAAAAACTTAAAACACAGTGCAATTCTGAGTGTGCTACACACAGGTGAGTGGGCTGGACAAACCACCTATAGAAACGCATTCTTCATCTCTATATGCACCAGACACTTTCCTATAAACACTACATGTTACTCAGAAAACATTGTACACCTCTGAGTGTGCTACATACAGGCGAGTGGGCTAGACAAACCACCTGTAGATACACACTCTTTTCTCTCTATTTGCAACAGACACTTTCTTAGTTTATTTATGTAGCACCATGGTCCTGCGAGACACGACATTTCATTCCACTGTATGTCCACACGTAACGGAATGACAATAAAGCTCAACTTGACTTGACTTCTTGTATTTGTAAAGGGAGTAATTGAGTTTGTGATATATGTAACTGTTGAGCTCAGTGATTGCTTCGCCTCCTTTGTAATGACCTGTAATGAATGTCCACGGAAGGTGAGTTGTAGTTAAACCCAAGTGTATCTTCATTCCAAAAGTAATCCAGACTCCAAACAATAAACAAAGACTTGATTTGACCAACTCACCAACAGCAGAGTTACAACATCAATGCATGACAAAGAACAGTGGCAACATGAGGGCTACTTATACCAAACAATCAGGGTCACATGACACAATCCAACCAATGAGAAACAAGACATATGACTTGGACAACCAATCAGAACATGACACATTGAACAGAGCAACCAATAGCAGGAATACATGAGGCCAAGCGAAGCAAGACACTAATAGCATGAATCAAATTATAAAATAAAAGACATAAAAACAAGAACATGAAACAAACCCCAAAAAACCCCACATTACATAACCTTTTTAAACGATAATAAAAATTATCTTTCGTATATATATACGTCTCCTGCCAATTCAACGTGAGCTGACCTGCAAAGGGGTCCGATTATGCTTTTTCACTTTTTGAACTTTAGTCAGTGTGTGGTGTGTATCCACTCCAAAAGGAGATATTTCATTTTAAAACAATCCCTTTTCAAGAACTACAGCGAACGGCTCCTTTGGACTACAACGTTTGTTTTCCGCATGCAATGATGTCACAACACAGTCCGTTAGAATATCATTCAATTAAATCCTGCCCACGGAAATTCGAATTGTAGGGACGAAGTGTGGGATTACCCTAATGATGCAGCGCAGGGAGCCGCTTCAACGAACCGCAGCGCGGCGGGTATAAACACAAGCATTGACTAGAGTTCCAGATCTAGAGCAGTAACGCACCGCAGACGTGTGCAGTGTGTTGTAGGACATTTAATTATCGTACAGTATAAATAACCTTAGCTTCACTTATAACGTGGGTGTTTTTTTAAAATGCATAAACTTGCACTAGAATAGGCTAGGCTAATCAGTGATGATGTTCTTTGCTAATGTTAGGCTGCATTTAGCCTTATGCTGGTAAATGTACAACTAACAGTTGTACATCTAACTTGCTTCTTTGACAAGGGGCATGGCAGTACTGAAACTACTAACCCTAAGCTGTTCGCCAATCGCAATGCAGTGGGACAACTAACCAAGCACAATAAATCTATTCCTTCAAAAACTGGTAAAAATTTCATAAATGGTTCTTAGCTTGTTTTGTCAGAAGCCAGAATATAACTTGATTTTTCTGCCTATTTGGTGGGATGGTCTGTATTAAAATGTCACATCCCTTGTGACAAACTGAATGTTTTAAATGTCATATGTCGACATGTTTTTGGTTCACTATCAGTCGGTCACTCCTAGTCACGTGACCGACGAATTGGGATCTCACTTAGAAAGACCAGTCTACTTTAAATGTAAACGAAATGAGCCAATGATAACAATACTGAAACATCAGCAATACTGTATGTGGACCCGGGGATGATGGATATGCTTGTCTGGGTCACCCGAAGTCAGTGGGGAAGCATGATCTGGTCATCGGGTTCCTTAGGGCGGTGAGAAGGCAAAATCCGCCCCATTTGAGCCTTTGCAATCAGTTGAGCTGAAGTGTCTATAAATGAAAACTCGCATCGACCTCCATCAAGAGGGTAGAGGACCTGCACACATTTTCGGTTGACGAATCGTGGCTAGAGTTCGGGCCGGCTGACTCCCAGGTAACCCTGAGTCCTGGCCCAGCTCCGTGCCCAAGGTTCCCACTCCCTTCAGGAAACAGGTGGCGAGCCTGTAAGTGCTGCCCCCTGGAGGAGGCAGACCCAGCCCTAGCTTTACTTTGTGCCGTTCAAGCCCTAAGATGGTACATGACCTCAGACCACCTCTTTGTCTGTCACGGAGGCCAGCTAACATGTTCGCTAGATTCTATAGCCTTCGCGTAAAGTGTATAAGCACTGAGTGGCCCTGGCTCGGGTCAGCTTGCTAAAACCACTTCAGAGTGTCCATACAGTAGACCCTGTCAATGTCCTCTGTCCCCTAGGCAGCCAGACGTAGCAGAGCGTTGAAAACACCAGGCACTCACC